>NC_064615.1:421850351-422153381 GCF_023898315.1 Schistocerca nitens
TCTCGCAGTACCGCTACGATATTTTGTATCGGTCCACTGCTAAGCACGGAAACGCTGATGCGTTGTCCCGTTTGCCTGTTGCTGAGGATAAAGCATTCGATTCTTCCGAACTTGCTTGCATGTTCATTGATTCGGAAGCCGATGACGTGGTCGCATCGTTTCCGATTGATTTTCGTCGTGTAGCTACAGCCACAGCTGCTGACCCTGTCCTTGCTACTGTTTTGCGTTTTGTTGCTACGCAATGGCCCTTGTCAACGTCACGGATCGAGGATCCTTTGGTTCGCCGTTTTTTTGCTCACAAGGAGAGACTTTTTGTACGACGTGGTGTTTTGTTGTTGCGTTCTGATAATGATCAATCCCGAGTCGTGGTCCCACGTTCGTTGCAGTCCTCTGTCTTAAAGCTTCTTCACCAAGGACATTGGGGTATAGTGCGTACGAAACAACTTGCTCGTCAGCACTGTACTTGGTTCGGAATCGATGCTGCGATTACGAATATGTGCTCCTCTTGCGTGGCGTGTGCCGAACACCAATCCGCACCGCCGCGTAAATTCTTTGCATGGCCGAACGCCACTTCCCCTTGGCAACGCTTGCACATCGATTTTGCTGGTCCATTCTGGAATGCTCGATGGTTGGTTGTGGTCGATGCTTTCAGTAATTTTCCTTTTGTTGTCCGGATGTCTTCCACGACGTCTTCTGCCACAATCCAAGCCTTGTCTGCTATCTTTTGCATTGAAGGTCTTCCGCAGACTCTTGTTTCCGACAATGGCCCACAATTCATGTCCGCAGAATTTCAGTCATTCTGCAAGGCCAATGGTATTAAACATCTGACGTCCGCGCCGTTTTCGCCTCAGTCAAACGGTGCCGCTGAACGATTGGTCCGGACTTTCAAGTCCCAGATGTTGAAATTGAAAGAGTCGCATTCTCGGGAGGACGCTTTGTTGCTCTTTTTGTCTTCGTATCGCTCTCAGCCCCGCGATGGTCGCTCGCCGGCTGAATTGCTCCATGGTCGATCTCATCGCACCCTGATGTCTTTGCTACATCCGCCGCATCAGGTTCCTGTGCAGCGGCAGGCTCCTGCTTTTGCTCTTGGCGACGTTGTCTATTATCGCAATTATCGCGGTTCACGGCGTTGGCTCGCAGGGCGCATTCTTCGCTGCCTCGGCCGCGCGATGTATTTGGTTTTGGGGGCCTCTGGTGAGGTGCGTCGGCATCTCAATCAGCTGCGCCTCTGTCGTCGCCTGGGTTCTGCCGCTCCCCGTCTGCTTTCAGCGACGGAGCCGTCAGGTCAGCGCCCTGGGGACCCATCTACTGGCTCGCCTCATCCCCAGGTGTTACCGACGCTGCCTTCCATTTTGCCCCATGGCGTCGCGCCGCCGCCGCCGCAGCAGCCGCCGCAGCTGCCGCCGGCGCCGCCCGCAGTGGACGCGTCGCTGCAACCGCCTGGCGCCTCCCTGGGTCACGCGCCGCCGCTCGCTTCCCGTGACCAGCCGTCCTCCGCCATGGACCTCTTGCCCGCTCCGGACCAGATGTCGTCTTCGCCCGTCGGGTGCTCCGACCACATGGAGGTCGACCCTTCTGTCTCATTACGTGCGCATACACCTCATGTTGACGTGCACCCTGGACTAGGTTTGCAGGCGTTTCCTAGCTCCCCTCGGACCGAATGGCCGGGTGCGGGTGGCACAGCCTCGCCTGTTGTTAGGCTCCCCACCTCATCGCATACGTCAACATGGGGTCCTCCCCACGGCGGGCGGAAGCCTTATCTCACGACCGTTCGCCGATTTGCGGGGGAGGAATGTGGTGTCACCGCTAGACACCACACTTGCTAGGTGGTAACTTAAATCGGCCGCGGTCCTGTAGTACATGTCGGACCCGCGTGTCGCCACTGTGTAATCGCAAACCTAGCGCCACCACATGGCAGGTCAGAAGACACGGACTAGACCTCGCCCCAGTTGTACGGACGACATAGCTTGCGCCCAGACCTACCAAGTCTTCCTCTCATTTGCCGAGAGACTGATAGAATAGCCTTCAGCTTATTCCATAGCTACTACCTAGCAAGGCGCCATTTGTATAAGTGCTTATAGCTTACTACTATTCAAGAGATGTATTCCAACAAGAGAATAAAGTTAAGTATATTATTCCAGCTACGTACTTTTCTTCTTATTCATTAATAAGTCTCATGTTCCAGTACTTCACGCCCGTCTGCGTTAGTTTAGCGTGCACTTTCAGCCACTTCGATCTACAAGGTGTTGGCCCAGCTGCCGACACATCACTATTGGTTTCGAGATGCTATTTATCAAATGCCATTATGGTGCTGTAACTATTATTAGTATTATCTTCTCCATAGATATTTAGGTACAACAAGCATCGAACCGGGCATCTCTAATGCAGGAAAACTCAGTTTCCGGCTACATTTGCAATATTCTATGCACGCCTCGGTCTTGTAACAGAGCTACGACTGACTGTAAAAGAGATGTATTGCTAAAAATCTCATTTTTACAGATGCTGTTGGGTGCCGACATGGAGATGATGGCCCTTACGGAAGTCCAGTATTCTACAGACGCTGATTGGTTGGTTACAGCTTCAATATCGATGATGCAAACTAGATTGGCATCTGTAAATGACTGTTTGCCACATTAACTGTTTCACCCGTAACAGTTTTCTGCATTCGTAACAGATAGCCCCAAGGTCACAGATATCCGAAAAATTTTGAGTTCTTTACTCGTTGTATTGTTCAGCGTACTGTTAGACTTTTCCTGTATTCCTTCGACAATTACGGTACGTTAAAAATATCAACATTTTATTGATTATTATATCCTATTTATCACACAGTCGCAAACTAAATAATTCAATAATCCTCACACAACTGTAATGATCAGGCATACACATCTCGTACAGAGGTGAGCCCTGTTCATCGATGTCTACGTATTCAGCGGAAGTGAGACAGAGTCTTGTCGCTTCCATTGCAAATTTAATTTAGAAAATTACCTAGCGTACCATGCACAAGTTTCATTGCAGAGATTTCCAGCCACTGTGCTGATGATCTGTTTGAAACAGGTCTTACATGTGATTCACAGAAGAGAAACAGTAGTTCCATCAATACCCTGTAGATTAAAAAGTTAAAGCCTTACCGATACAGCACATTAATTATTCCTTTCCCTATTGCTTCTGGAATCTTGGTTTCGACACCTACAACCATTTTCAGGGTATTCTGGATTCTCACAGTTAAATGTTTCATTCTGACTGCACCAGTGTTGCTTTCATAGAAATAGTTAACGTTTAAAAATAACAGGAATTTTACGGAGTATTTACGATAGAGGACCTAGAAATAAAGGTGAGAGGAAACGCGAATGAAGGAAGCTACTGGTCGACCGAAATAAACATTGAAAAATCAGGATTTTAGCATTAGGATATGGGCTTCGTTTGCATGAATTATTGCCGAGCTAGCTGATAAACCCGGCCTAGCCCAGGTATTAGTTATAGCTTTACCAAAGGCTTCATATGTATGTAGTTTATTGTTGATTTATAACGTTTCTTTGTACACAACGTTTGAAGTAGTGTGATTAGAGACATGAATGAAGAGCTACTTTGCCTCACTAAGACGAAAGAGAGCCGTACAGAGCTGGATGTGCGAAAGCAGCAGACAGGAAGGTCAACGACCAGAAATGCAGCACCTTGGGCTCTGCTTTGTTTATGGTTATGGCATAATGTGCCCTCACTGGTAGTTGTACACGTTTAATGTGAAATGTTAAACTGATTGGAATTAGGGGGATTCGGGGTATAAAAACTAAGTCATCTGCACTAATTGGAATCGAATTTTCAGCTTCTATGATGTTATATTGGTGGGTAGTAACTTCAGGCCTCAGGGAGTGAAGGGTTCTGAGGAGCAAGATAATGCTTGACGCTCTCGATCAGGGCTATGTCAACCCTCGCTTTTGGAAGTAGTTTCCAGAGAGCGACTTAAAACCTAATGTTCTCGAGGTGCAGTAAGTCTCGCATCTCGATCTTTCATAGATTCTTAAGACTGCATAGTCCTCAGTCTGTTAGCCTTTCTGGTGTATTGAGAAAGATTCGACTGTTTTCGAGACACTTTTATTCGCGTACAAAATGAAATATGAATGTAATGTGTTGGTTCCCAAGTAACAAACCAAACTTCTTTCTAGCAAAGATTATCATTAAATCCTATCAAAAGAAGCGAATCATTGTTTTTAAATTTTTAATATGCAAAATGAAATCAGTAAACTCATTCATACTTTCCACGTAAATTCAATGTTACTTTGTATTCGTGAAGTTAATATTATGGCCCTTAATTCTGTCACTAACACAACCTAACAGCGCCATCTATTGGTTCCTTAATGTACTACAACACTAACAGCGCCAAGTGGTGGTTCTTTGGAGTACTATGAAATAATTATTAAACACACGAGGTATGAGGCTGAGCAGATGACTTTAGATAAAACTTTACCTTACAATACCCGTTTTTTTTTTATTTGTTCCTCTTTTGATGAAACAAGGCCTATACGTTGCCCCAAGCGACGCTCAAGTTATCAGTGGAAACCCCATGAAAATTTACCTAGCAGTTTTGGAGATTACAGACAGACGCGGCGATTTTAGATCAATGTTTACATCACGATGTATTTTTTTGTGTTTCTATTTGGACGAAATAGAGCCTTTATGCTGCCCTAAGTACGCTCAAAATACCTATGAAAAGCAATGGAAGTTCTTTTAGTGGTTTTTGGACATTAGCGTGTTCAGACACGACAGAATTACAGATTTATTATTAATACATATACAAGTTTTCATGAAATGTGTGCAAAAAATTAGTTAAAACTGATAGAAAGTTCTGCGATTCATATAGGAGACTATCTTCTAAATAAATATAACCTATTGTGCCAAGTACTTCTCAACTTCCAGCTTCATATGCTGCGAGTTCTTGTTTCATGTAAATCTAATAGTCTTCATTAACCTTGAACTCTTTTATCTTATTCTTACTGACAAAATGCAACACAAAATTAATGTTACATTCACACCAAATATTGTTTTTAGCCGAATATGAGAGATCAATCTCTGCAGACCAGAGAGTTCGTACTTTTGATATAACGTGGGAAATCCCATCTTCGTCGAAAACTTCCCTAATCCAGAAAACTGTAATCTAGCCACTCCTTTAATACTTCTAAAGGATAACGCGACTTTTTACGCTCTAGGTTGATCCTAAAGTAGTGGATTTACACAATAATGAAATGAGGCAGGAAGGCGTCTGACTAAAATACTCGTTTAAACACTCTGATTTACTCACTAAAACATAGATGATCACATTAATCATACGGATGACCAGTGCTATCTGTATAAAAATTCTGATTAGTGATTATGTTTTGGTTGGCAGGAGAGCCAACACCGTGTTACTAGAGGAGGCCGAAAGGCACGCGTTTTAGCGGACGCAGGCTGGCGTGAGGTCAGGAACATGACAAGGAAATTAGAATTTAGAAAAACGGACGTAGCTGGTGGAACACTTAACTTTAATCCGTTAATGAAGAACGTCGGTCTTGACGGTACATGTTTTACAATATCATTAGTAACTGATAATGGCGCCTTGCTAGGTCGCAGCAAATGACGTAGCTGAAGGCTATGCTAAACTATCGTCTCGGCAAATGAGAGCGTATTTTGTCAGTGAACCATCGCTAGCAAAGTCGGTTGTACAACTGGGGCGAGTGCTAGGAAGTCTCTCTAGACCTGCCGTGTGGCGGCGCTCGGTCTGCAATCACTTATAGTGGCGACACGCGGGTCCGACGTATACTAACGGACCGCGGCCGATTTAAAGGCTACCACCTAGCAAGTGTGGTGTCTGGCGGTGACACCACAGATTACATGGATGAGAAATTAGACGCTATTAAGTCATGGTAACGGGCTGAAACTCAATTTCAAACTAGTTTTTTTCCTGACGGAAAACAATGACTGATTGAAAGCTTTATACGTACAACACATGCGCGTTGAGCCAGAGAAAGACAAGACGTTAAACCTACAACACGCATCTGCTCCAAACGGAAGTGAGGTAAGAAGCACCTCACACTGAGCATGTGCAAAGCCTGCTGTCCCCTCCTCAAAAATTCAAGTATTTTTGGCAACGAAGAATATACATGCCATTTCTGTTCGTTTAACTGGCAGCAATTTAAGCTGCAGTCTTAGGTTCCTGCCTAGCCAGACACTCGGAGATAGCCACATATTCCAAAATAAACAGCCAAATATATATGTCAAGAGAGGAATTATATATGCCAATGCTTCTGGTCTCACTCTCAACAATTTAGGCCGTACTGTTAGGTTCCTGCCTAATCATACACTCGGCCATTGCCATAAGGAAACAGTGAAATATTTGTGAACAAGAGGAATAGGAGTTTTATTGCTATTCGTTTCATTCGCAGTAATTTAAGCTGTTCTGTAGTTTTCGTGCCTACCACGCGCTTGAAAATTGCCAGATATTTGGCAAAAGGCTGTCAAATACTTGTGACAAGGAATAATATGAATTTTATTGCTGCTTATTTCACTCACAGAGATTTAAGATGGCCTCTTAGATTCCTGCCTAACCACACACTCGGAAATTGATACATAATGGGAAATAAGAAACCAAATATTTATTTCATTCTTTGTGTTTTAATCATAAATAACGTCGAATGTTGCAGTACATAATCGTATTACGTTCATAAGAAAGTCCCAGAATGTGGTAAAGAAAATGAAAACAAAAAATAATTGGTAGCACATAGCGCGATGTGAATCTGCTTCCTTCGACATTATTACCTATTATGCTATGCCATAGACAGATTAATATCTTTGTTTTTCTTGGGTATAAAAGTGCCTCTTGACGGCTTGTGTCGTTTATGCATTATTAAATGATATTTGATGGAAAGGGTGTTGTGTATGTGTTTCCTGATAAATCGATGCATCATAATCAACGGTAAGTTCTATAGCAAACCTCTCCACTACTACAAAAAACAGGAATAACAGCTCACGAGGCTAGTACGTCATTTTTAGCAGCCTCTATTCTCTAAGGGTGACGGACATGTGGAAGGGGCAACCACCTGCTGCTCGTGGGGAATCTGTGTCGCCCGCAAACACGGGATGGGTGATGTTGCAAAGTTGGACGATGGTTTGCTACACCCTGGGACGCCTCAACAGCTATAGTTCCGTGAAGTCTACGTGAGCCTACAGTCTCCGCTCCCAGCAAAATGACGTTTTCTGTAGCATTCTCTGTTCACCTCCGTCTCATTCCAATGCATTATGCCTTCTCACACACGCAAAAAGCATTCAGAAAACAGTGAGTCCATCACCAGTTAAAGAAGGTAAATGAAGCTCTATCAAACAGTCACTGTGGTTCCAGATATTCAATAAAAACATTCTCAGTGCAGTCTCCACAGATATCACGCCCTAATTAGATAACCACTGGCAAACTATATGAAAATTAAGAGCAAAACTGCCTGCCGTGTCCCAAATGGTTCAAATAGCTCTGAGCACTATGGGACTTAACATCTGAGGTCATCAGTTTCCTAGAACGTAGACCTCCTTAAACCCAGCTAACCTAAAGTCATCACACACATCCATGCCCGAGGCAGGATTCGAACCTGCGACCGAAGCAGTCGCGTGGTTCCGGACTGAAGAACCTATAACCGCTTGGCAACGGCGGCCGCCCGTGTCCCAAATGCTGTGGCGTTTTCACTGCTCTTCATGGTATAAACTGTATAATGTTTGTACTGTATGTGACAAAAGACTGAAATATGCTTTAGATGCACTTTGTAAGTGTATCTGCTGCTTCATTGATTTAAAATGACGTTTTTATATATCATCTCATTCGGGTTCAGACATATTCCATATTGTGTCTCACTAGCTTGACTGTGCAGATAAAGTAGCATAATCTGTTTGTAAGTGCGTGGGATAACGTGGAAGCGGATGATGAGTTCTCTAATTAGGGAAAAGCTGGCAACATCTATTCACGCAGAACATAAAGAGTGAATGAGAGTGGAGGTATTCAGTTGTATAAACAAATTTCATACTACAGGAAAACCAGTATTCTTTTTGCTTTAGCTATATCATCAGAGAAATCGACCAAACACTTAAACAAAATGTACAACGCTCTATACAGGGTGGTCCATTGATTGTGACCGGGCCAAATATCTCACGAAATAAGCATCAAATGAAAAAAACTACAAAGAACGAAACTCGTCTATCTTGAAGGGGGAAACCAGATGGCGCTATGGTTGGCCCGCTAGATGGCGTTGCCATAGGTCTAACGGATATCAACTGCGTTTTCTTAAATAGGAACCCCCACCTTTTTTTTTACACATTCGTGTAGTACGTAAAGAAATATGAATGTTTTAGTTGGACCACTTTTTTCGCTTTGTGATAGACGGCGCTGTAATAGTCACAAACGTATAAGTACGTGGTATAACGTAACATTCCGCCAGTGCGGGCGGTATTTGCTTCGTGATACATTACCCGTGTTAAAATGGACCGTTTACCAATGGCGGAAAAGGTCGATATCGTGTTGATGTATGGCTATTGTGATCAAAATGCCCAACGGGCGTGTGCTATGCATGCTGCTCGGTATCCTGGACGACAGCATCCAAGTGGCCGGACCGTTAGCCGGATAGTTACGTTATTTAAGGTAACGGGAAGTGTTCAGCCACATGTGAAACGTCAACCACGACCTGCAAAAAATGATGATGCCCAAGTAGGTATTTTAGCTGGTGTAGCGGCTAATCCGCACATCAGTAGCAGACAAATTGCGCGAGAATCGGGAGTCTCAAAAACGTCTGTGTAGAAAATGCTACATCAACATCGATTGCACCCTTACCATATTTCTATGCACCAGGAATTGCATAGCGACGACTCTGAACGTCGTGTACAGTTCTGCAACAGGGCACAAGACAAATTACGGGACGATGATAGATTTTTTGCACGCGTTCTATTTACCGACGAAGGGTCAATCACCAACAGCGGTAACGTAAACTGGCATAATATGCACTATTGGGCAACGGAAAATCCACGATGGCTGCGACAAGTGGAACATCAGCGACCTTGGCGGGTTAATGTATGGTGCGGCATTATGAGAGGTAGGATAACTGGTCCCCATTTTATCGATGGCTATCTAAATGGCGCAATGTATGCTGACTTCATACGTAATGTTCTACCGATGTAACTACAAGATGTTTCACTGCATGACAGAATGACCATGTACTTCCAAAATGATGCATGTCCGGCACATAGCTCGTGTGCGGTTGAAGCGGTATTGAATAGCGTATTTCATGACAGGTGGATTGGTCGTCGAAGCACCATACCATGGCTCGCACGTTCACCGGTTCTGACGTCCCAGGATTTCTTTTTGTGGGGAAAGTTGAAGGATATTTGCTATCGTGATCCACCGACAACGCCTGACAACATGCGTCAGCGCATTGTCAATACATGTGCGAACATTACGGAAGTCGAACTACTCGCTGTTGAGAGGAATGTCGTTACACGTCTTGCCAAATGCATTGAGGTTGACGGACATCATTTTGAGCATTTATTGCATTAATGTGGTATTTACAGGTAATCACGCTGTAACTGCATGCGTTCTCAGAAATGAAATGTTCACAAAGTTACGTGTATCAGATTGGAACAACCGAAATTAAATGTTCAAACGTAACTACGTTCTGTATTTTAATTTAAAAAATTTACCTGTTACCAACTGTTCGTCTAAAATTGTGAGCCATATGTTTGTGACTATAACAGCGCCATCTATCACAAAGCGAAAAAAGTGGTCCAACTAAAATATTCATATTTCTTTACGTACTACACGAATATGTGATAAAAATGGGGGTTGCTATTTAAAAAAAACGCAGTTGGTATCCGTTTGACCTATATTAGCGCCATCTAGCGGGCCAACCATAGCGCCATCTGGTTTTCCCCTTCAAGCTAGACAAGTTTCGTTCTTTGTAATTTTTTCGTTTGACTCTTATTTCGTGAGATATTTGGGCCGGTCACGATCAATGGACCACACTGTATACAGGCAGATTCTAGGAACAGCAGTTTCAGTTATACCCCTGTAAACAGTTATTTGATACTGAAAGTCAGAACATACTTTGCGAGAAGTTGTTTCCAGTAGTACATGAGAATCAGATACGGTTGTATAATAATAAATGGCCCTTCTGCTTCATCTAGAGGGTTGGATCCCCTCCTTCGTCAGATTGCAAAGCCTGGGCTACTCTCAGGGTGGAATCTCCGTCTTCGAAGATTGTGTTTGTCTGTCTGTCTGTCTGTGTGCCCGCCGCTTGCTGCTGTCGCTGTTCGTTCGTTCGTTCGTCCGTCCGTCCGCCTGCCTGCTCGCTGTCCATCGCCGTCGTCGTACCCGCTGCCGCTGCCGCTGCCGCTGCCGCTGCCGCCGCCGCTATCGCCGCCTGCTGTTCGTCCGTCCGTTCGCCGCCGACCATCGCCGACGCCGACGCCGACGCCGACGCCGACGCCGCCGCTGCCTGCTGCACGTCCGTCTGTCCGTCGCCGTTCGTCTGCAATGAGTACTCCCACCTCCACCGTCATCTACACCTCCTCCTCCCCTTCTCCCACAGTCACTTCCTGGAGTGCCACCCCTGGCCTCCCTCCTTCCGCCTCCCCTTCCCTTCCCCCGCTCACACATCCCCCTATCTCCTCCCCTGCTCTATACCCACACCTATACACCCTTCCTCCAGCTTCCACACCCTCAACAGCTCCCACTTCTATCCCCGCCCTCACGTACGCCTCTGTTGCCGCCTCTGCTGCCGCCCCTCAGGTCGTTGGCTTCCCCTCTCTCACCGACCCCGTCGCTTCGTCTTCTGCATCTCCCGCATGCATCACGTCGCGCCGAGCCACCATCGCCACCACTAAACCAGCTGCTTCTCCCGGTGCCTCCGCTACGCCACAGGGATCTGCCACCCGCCACCTCCCTCTCCTCCCCGTCCCTCTCCCCTCCTCCCAGCCTCCAGTCTCCAAAAAACCCCAAAAGCGCGTCCTTACCGACTCTGCTCCCGAGACTTCCCACAAAAAATCAACACCACCTCCCCCTCCCCCTGCCGTCACCCTGGACACCACCCCTCCTCCTGCCACCCATATCTTGGCCCCCACCCTCCACACCTTCGTCCTGTCAACTCCTGATCCTCAGTTCCTCGACGCTCGTACCCTCACCAAGGAAATACGAAAGTACTTACCTGGTGCTCCCATTTCCCAACTCATTCCCCGCAGGGACTCAGTCCTTATCAAGTCCCCGTCCCCATCCTTTCACACAGACCTCCTGCGAAAACTCCCACGAGTTATGTTTGGCCCCCACGCCTCTCTGACACCCTTCCTTTCCGCTTCCACTCCTCGTCAGCCCCAGCCTCCCCGTCGCCCCCCCCACCTACACCGCTGTGATCACCAAGCTCAGCCCAGTGATCACAGAGGATGAAGTGTTGGTAGAACTGAACTCCCACCCGGACTTGGAAATCTGCTCTGCCCGCCGTATCCACAATGCCTCTGGTCCCACCTACCTCATGCGGGTATTCTCTGAATCCGCCCCATCCATAGACCATCTCCTCACCCAGGGTGCCCTGATATACCACCGTCGCCACCCTGTTGAATCCTCCAAATCCCCTCCCCAATCCTACCGCTGCCAGCGGTGCCTGATGTACAATGACCACCTGACTCCCAACTGCAAAAACCCCCCCCACCTGTCCCCATTGCAAGGCCTCCCACTTTCTTAAGAACTGCCCCAACCTCGCTGCTCCTCCTTCCTGTAATACCTGCAATGGCCCCCATCCCACGTACTCCCACAAATGTAAAGCTAAACCCCCTCCAGCCACCCCTGAACTTACGGTCCCAGTTCGTCCCGTCGATCCCCCTGTCCATCCCAACAATTCCCTCCGTCCACCCCCCACGGCTGAGGACATCATCCGGTTCATTACCGTTGTCCTCCAAAACATTCACCCTTTTCAGCGCCCCCACACCTTCCAACAAATATCCCTTGCTGCTCGCTCTGTTTTCCACCTGAACGCCTTCGCCACTTACTCCCACAACCAAGCCCACTTCACCTTCACCCGCCTCGACACCCTAGTTTAAGTCTCTTCCCTTCCCTCTCTTCCCCCCCCCCCCTCCTTCCCGTCATGGCGCGGCACGAGTCTCGCATCACTTCCAGAACATTCGATCCTTCCGCTCCAACAAATACCTCCTCATGCACACCCTCTCCCACCACCGGGTCGACACCTTCCTCTTGAACGAAACCTTTCTCCAGCCCCACCATTCTCTCCGCACCTCCCCCTATATCCTCCACCGCACTGACGCTCCTGGTACTCGTGTGCAGGGTGGAGTCGCGATTGGCCACCTTAAGCATATCCCTGTCCGGCCACACCCTCTCCTCAATGACCCCACTGAACACCTTATCCTTAGCGTCTTCTTCCCCTCCCTCACCATTACCTGTGCCACCATCTATGTCCGCTCCACTGCTCCTCTTCCTTATGACTTCATCTCACACATTGACCACACCTTCTCCACCTATGTGATTGCCGCCGACCTCAACATCCATAGCCGCACTCCTGCTGCCCTTCGGCGGTGGCATCAGTTCCTCTCCACACTTCAAGGTGACCTTGTTCCTCTTCCCCAGCACACCCGACCTGAAAGTAACACCACCCCCGATGTTGTCATTGCCTCCGCCAACCTCCTTGGGCGTATCACTGTCGCCGTCCTTGACCCCACAGGTAGCGATCACCTCCCTGTCCTTCTCACCATCACATCTGCAAACCGCCCCCCTCCAGCTCCGCACCCTGCACCCCCTCCCAAGGTCGTCCATGACTATCGCCGTGCCAACTGGGATGCCTACCGGGACTCCATCTCCGCCCAGGTCGAAAGCCACCCTCTTACCTATCGCCATCCTGACGACATCAACCACGCCTCGTCCTTCCTTCAGCAGGTAATTACTGACGCCGTGGAGGCCCATGTTCCTACTAAAACCATCCACCCACACCGTCCCACTCTCCCTCCGTGGGCCGGACTCCTCCTTCGTGAATCCCGCCGCCTCTATCGCTCCTTCCTGCGCACTCGTGACAGGGATACACTCCAACGCCACCGGCAAATACAGCGACACGTACGGAACCTTATTACGGCAACGAAACGCCGAGACTGGCGCCAGACCTGCACACGACTCAACGCCACCCTCCCTATCAACTCCTCCAAGTACTGGTCCGCCTTCCATCGTCTTACTGGTTCCCTTTCCGCTCCCCACTACCCCCTTCTCCATAACGATCGCCCCCTTCCTGACAACCTCAGTAAGGCCAATCACTTCGCTTCCCACCTTTCCGAGGTCTTCTCCATCCCCGATGATCCCCACTTTGATTATTCTCTTTTCCCCACGGTCATGGAACGTGCCGATACCTCGGTCGCTCCTCTTGCTCCTAGTCTCCAGTACTTGGGGCAGTTGCCCCCCTCCGACATAAACACTCCCATCACAGCACAAGACATTAAACTTATCCTCCGGTCCAAACGCAACACGGCCCCTGGTCACCACTGTGTCACCTACCGTCACCTTCGCGAAAGCCCCTATTCCTTCCTGACTGTCCTCGCCCATCTCTATAATGTCGTCCTCTCTACTGGCTTCTACCCTGACCTGTGGAAGACCTCCCGCGTCCTCTTATTCCTCAAACCCAACAAACCCCCATCTGCCGCCTCTTCCTATCGTCCCATCTGCCTCACCTCCGTCTTCAGTAAGGTCTTTGAATCCATCCTCTCCCGCCGTATCCATCAGCACCTTGCTCAACACCACCTCCTCCCCCTTACCCAGTGTGGCTTCCGACCCTCCTTCTCTGCTGACGACCAACTCCTCAACCTTGTTCACCTTCTGTCCCTCCAGCTCAACTCCCGTCGCTCCGCCATTTTTGTTTCCCTTGACCTCCAAAATGCCTATGACTGTGTATGGCATCCCGGTCTCCTCTTTAAACTCCAAACCTACGCCCTGCCTATCAATTTTGTCCGTCTGGTCGCTTCCTTCCTCTCGCACCGTCCTTCCTATGTCACCCTCCACAACACCAACTCCCGTGTCTTTTATCCCATGGCTGGCGTCCCCCAGGGTTCTGTCCTCTCCCCTCTCCTTTATCTCTTGTATACAGCTGATATGCCCAAGCCACCCCCACCAGTCCACCTTCTCCAGTATGCTGATGACACCGCCTTCCTGGCTCTCTATCCTACCCTTCAACGGTCTCAACGTACCCTCCAAACCCACCTTAACCAGTTCACCACTTGGTGTAACCAGTGGTTCCTCCGTCTCAACCCATCCAAAACCCAGGCAATCATCATAGGCCGCACCAATCGCTCCTTCCGCCTCCATGATTTCTACCTCACCCTTTATGGTCGTCCTATCCAACTCACCCCCACCCTGAAATACCTTGGCCTCACCCTTGACCGCCACCTCACCTGGACCCCTCATCTCCTGACCATCCAGCAGAAAGCCCATTCCCGCCTCCGCCTTCTGAAACTCCTGTCTGGCCGGACATGGGGCTTGCATCCTTCTACCATCCTCCACACCTACAAATCCCTCATCCGTCCTATCCTCTGTTATGCCAGCGTTGCCTGGATCTTCGCCCCCACCCGCTTTTACAAGGCCCTCCAAATCCTTGAACGCCATGCGCTCCGCCTTGCCTTCCGTATCCGCCTTCCTTCCCCCACACGGCTCCTGTATGAACTGATCCCCTTCCCCCACCTCCTCCTGTTCCTCCAACATCTCCGCATCCTTTACATTGTTCGCAGGCTTGATCCCCCCCACCCTCTGGTTTCCTCCTTCCTCTCCACCCCCCGCCCGTTGCCGCGCCTCTATCGCTGTATCCCTCCCTCTCTCCACCTCCACACCCTCCATCTCCTTCATCAGGGCAATTTCCAACGCCTCCCCCTCCCGGATGGCGAACTTCGCCGTGACATCTACCCTTCCTTCCAACTATAGCCTGGCCTTGTTCCCCCCCCCTCCCCAGGGCCCCCTTTTCCTCTTTCCTCTTTCCTCCTTCTCCCAGAGCGGATTTTCCTCCGTCCCCCCCTCCCCTGAGACCATGCTCCCATATTTGCCTCTCTTCTTCCCACATCCCTCCGTACCTGGCCCTCTTCCGCGCGCCCCCCGCTCACCTCCCCCATCTCTTCCCCTCCCTCCCTTCTACAGGTCTCCCTCATCTCCTAGCGCCTGGCGGGTCCTCTGTGTTGCTCTTCATCAGTGTGCCACATCAGTGTTGTTTAGTGCTGTTTCTCGTGTGCGTCCAGAGGTGTTTTTTAATTGTGTCCTGCCTTGTGGTTCGCCGCCAGTGTTACGTTATGTGCTATGCCGTCCGTCGCTACCTTTATGCTCCAGTCTTACTGTGCCTTGTGTTTCTTTTAACCGTCACAGTGTGTGGCTTTTTATGTGTGCTCCTTTTAAACAGTTTTTTCTCTTCATTTTACAGTCACCCCGTTTTTGTCTATTGCCTTCCATGATGTTCCCCTTTTTTATATTTATGTTCACCTTATTCTCTCCTTTGCTGTTTTTAAATGTCTTCTATTGTTTTGTTCTATGTCTTTCGGCTGAAGAGCAGCGCCTACGCTGCTGCCAGCCCGCCCCGATGGGGAATTGAAATACAATAAAGGAAAAAAAAAAAACCCTTCGGCTTTACCTTGATTTAACAATTCATACATATGAAGGGAAAACATAAACCGTCAGTGTACTCCAATCATCAGTTCAACGTCCAGAGACTTTTGCTTTTCCTTCAGAAATACAAATAAAGAGACATAAGTACTTCGGTACAGCCGGCCGCGGTGGTCTCGCGGTTCTAGGCACTCAGTCCGGAACCGCGCGACTGCTACGGTCGCAGGTTCGAATCCTGCCTCGGGCATGGATGTGTGTGATGTCCATAGGTTAGTTACGTTTAAGTAGTTCTAAGTTCTAGGGGACTGATGACCACAGATGTTAAGTCCCATAGTGCTCAGAGCCATTTGAACCATTTGAACTTCGGTACAGTGTTAGGTAATAGGAAGGAGAGTGCATATCAAAATAAATTCTTACCATGACATTTATAAGCGATATAGGGTATTTATTATTCATCACTATAAGATTCTAGCGACATGTGAGTGACTCATACAACTGCTCATACCTATAATTCTCATCTTATGGCAGTGATATAAGAAAATCAGTACAACAATAGTATTCCTCTGTCATTGTGGTGAGAGATTAAGCCTTAGTTTTAGCAGCGTATCTATCTGTATACTTATCACATTTTCTTTTCGGATATGTAAGAATAAAAACGTGTGATTCAAACCTAAACCCGTTTTTTCTTGTATCCTGGAACATGCACTATCACTAGAGATATATTCTCAAGTTGATGACAGATGTCTTGCGTGATAAACTTGCAATAGGAATACAATGCCGGCTTAGGGTAAAATTCTAAATTTGAATGTTCAGTGCCCCACATGCGGGGGAAAGCTCATAATATCATCACGCCCTACCCTTCTCCTAAACGACATCCCTTTTCTAAATGAAGCCCCTTACTTTCCCCCATACTCTCCTTAAACTCCGCTCTTCCCTTCCATATACCCATTTCTTTGATAAAGACCAATGACTGCGCCTCTAAGAAAGTTACGTTACAGAATTTAGGTACCGAAATCACAATTCAGTATTTTATTTCCATACCAGATCGCCTTCTCACTTTTCTCAACTCCTTCCTGACTCACGTCCCTTCCCTCTCTTTTTGGTGGGGGGTGTGATGGTGACACGCGAGAGACTTCCTTGGCAAGGATACGCGAGCATAACATTTTTCTCATCCACTGTGTTGGCAAATGCAAAATGTCAGAGAGGAGTTGGGCATTTTATTTCCTTAACCAACAAAATTTTCTTTTCCGTATCCCTAAGACCTAAAAGGGTGAACCAATATACCATGGACAGTCTAAGAAGTGTTATTGATTTATTTTCCTAGATTTTGTTTTACCAATAGCTATTACGATCAATCTCCCCCCCCCCACCCCCACGCCCCTATCACTCATGGATCTTGCCGTTGGTGGGGAGGCTTGCGTGCCTCAGCGATACACATGGCCGTACCGTAGGTGCAACCACAACGGAGGGGTATCTGTTGAGAGGCCAGACAAACATGTGGTTCCTAAACAGGGAAAACAGCCTTTTCAGCAGTTTCTGGGGCAACAGTCTGAATGACTGACTGATCTGGCCTTGTAATACTAACCAAAACGGCCTTGATGTGCTGGTACTGCGAACGGCTGAAAGAAAGGGGAAACTACAGCCGTAATTTTTCCCGAGGGCATGCAGCTTTACTGTATGGTTAAATGATGATGGCGTCCTCTTGGGTAAAATATGCCGGAGGTAAACTAGTCCCCCATTCGGATCTCCGGGCGGGGACTACTCAAGAGGACGTTATCAGGAGAAAGAAAACTGGCGTCCTACGGATCGGAGCATGGGATGTCAGATCCCTTAATCGGGCAGGTAGGCTAGGATATTTTAAAAAGGGAAATGGATAGGTTAAAGTTAGATATAGCGGAAATTAGTGAAGTTCGGTGGCACGACGAACAAGACTTTTGGTCAGGTGAATACAGGGCTATAGATACAAAATCAAATAGGGGTAATGCAGTAGTAGGTTTAATAATGAATAAAAATATAGGAATGCAGATAAGTTACTACAAACAACATAGTGAACGCATTATTGTGGTCAAAAAAGACACGAAGCCCATGCCTACTACAGTAGTACTAGTTTATATGCCAACTATCTCTGCAGATGATGAAGAAATCGATGAAATGTATGATGAGACAAAAGAAATTATGCAGATAGTAAAGGGATACGAAAATTTAATAGTCATAAGTGGCTGGAATTCTGTAGTAGGAGAAGGAAGAGAAGGAAACGTAGGAGGTGAATATGGATTGGGGGTAGGAAATGAAAGAGGAAGCCGTCTAGTAGAATTTTGTACACAGCATAACTTAATCATAGTTAACACTTGGTTCAAGGATCATAAAAGAAGTTTGTATACATGGAAGAATCCTGGAGATACTAGAAGGTATCACATAGATTATATAATGGTAAGACAGAGATTTAGGAACCAGGTTTTAAATTGTAAGACATTTCCAGGGGTAGATATGTCTGACCACAGTCTATTGGTTATGAACTATAAGTTAAAACTGAAGAAACTGCAAAAAGGAGGGAATTTGAGGAGATGGGACCAGGATAAACTGACTAAACCAGAGGCTGTACAGTGTTTCAGGGAGAGCATAAGAGAACAATTGACAGGATTGGGGGAAAGAAATACAGTATAAGAAGAATGGGTAGCTCTGTGGGATGAAGTAGTGAAGGCAGCAGAGGATCAAGTAGGTAAAAAGACGAGGGCCAGTAGAAATCCTTGGATAGCAGAAGAAATATTGAATTTAACTGATGAAGGAGAAAATATAAAAATGCAGTAAATGAGGCAGTCAAAAAGGAATACAAACGTCTCAAAAATGAGATCGACAGGAAGTGTAAAATGGCTAAGCAGGGATGACTAGAGGACAAATGTAAGGATGTAGAGGATTACCTCACTGGGGGTAAGATAGATACTGCCTACAGGAAAATTAAAGAGACCTTTGGAGAAAAGAGAGCCACTGGTATGAATATCAAGAGCTCAGATGGAAACCCAGTTCTAAGCAAAGAAGGGAAAGCAGAAATGTGGAAGGAGTATATAGAGGGTCTATACAAGGGCGATGTACTTGAGGACAATATTATGGAAATGGAAGAGGATGTAGATGAAGATGAAGTGGGCGATACGATACTGCGTGAAGAGCTTGAAAGAGCACTGAAACACCAGAGTCGAAAAAAGGCCCCGGGGTAGACAACATTACATTAGAACCACTGACGGCCTGGGGAGAGCCAATCCTGACACAAATCTACCATCTGGTCAGCAAGATGTATGAGACAGGCGAAATAACCTCCGACTTCAAGAAGAATATAATAATTCCTATCCCAAAGAAAGCAGGTGTTGACAGATGTGAAAATTACGGAACTATCAGTTTAATAAGTCACAGCTACAAAATACTAACGCGAATTCTTTACAGACGTATGGAAAAACTGGTAGTAGCCGTCCTCGGGGAAGATCAGTTCGGATTTCGTAGAAATGTTGAAACACATGAGTCAATACTGACCTTACGACTCATCTTAGGGGAAAGATTAAGGAAAGGCAAACCTAAGTTTCTAGCATGTGTAGACTTAGAGAAAGCTTTTGACAATGATGGCTGGAATACTCTCTTTCAAATTCTAAAGGTGGCAGGGGTAAAATACAGGGAGCGAAAGGCTATTTACAATTTGTACAGAAACCAGATGGCAATTATAAGAGTCGAGAGGCATTAAAGGGAAGCAGTGGTTGGGAAGGGAGTGAGATAGTGTTGTAGCCTCTCCCCGATGTTATTCAATCTGTATATTGAGCAAGCAGTAAAGAAAACAAAAGAAAAGTTAGGAGTAGGTATTAAAATCCATGGAGAAGAAATAAAAACTTTGAGGTTCGTCGATGATATTGTAATTCTGTCAGGTACAGCAAAGGACTTGGAACAGCAGTTGAACGACACGGACAGTGTCGTGAAAGGAGGATATAAGATGAACATCAACAAAAGAAAAACGAGGATAACGGAATATAGTCGAATTAAGTCGGGTGATGCTGAGGGAATTAGATTAGGAGATGAGACACTTAAAGTAGTAAAGGAGTTTTGCTATTTGGGGAGCAAAATAACTGATGATGATCGAAGTAGAGAGGATATAAAATGTAGACTGGCAATGGCAAGGAAATCATTTCTGAAGAAGAGAAATTTGTTAACATCGAGTATAGATTTAAGTGTCAGGAAGTCGTTTCTGAAAGTATTTGTAAGGAGTGTAGCCATGTATGGAAGTGAAGCATGGGCGATAAATGGTTTGGACAAGAAGAGAATAGAAGCTTTCGAAATGTGGTGCTACAGAAAAATGCTGAAGATTAGATGGGCAGATCACGTAACTAATGAGGAGGTATTGAATAGAATTGGGGAGAAGAGGAGTTTGTGGCACAACTTGACAAGAAGAAGGGACCGGTTGGAAGAAGATGTTCTGAGGCATGAAGGGATCACAAATTTTGCATTGGAGGGGAGCGTGGAGAGCTGCATCAAACCAGTCTCAGGACTGAAGGCCACAACAACAACAACATTACATGGGAAACAAATGCAAGGATAAGCGTGTAGTTTGATGTATTTCGTATTTTGACGTTCTTTGAGAGAAGAAAAGATTGAGGTTACAGTCTTCTCCACAGGTAAATCAATAACCTGGTTATTGTTTGTTAATAGTGGTGGCATATTTGTAAGTGTGTCTTAGGAATTTGTGAGTAAAATGAAAACCAGTCTGTGTGTATTATCTACTAAATATATTTATCCAATACTACTGTAGTCTACAGACTATATATTCCAAGTGAAGTGCGCTGAATTTTGGTCATAGTGTTGTCCAGGACATGCGGGAAGAATCTGTTATAGCAGATAATGTTCAAGGACAGTGGATGGTATACTAGAACTTTGATCACCTAACATTTTTAGAAGTGTTGCGGTAATGGCTCGCTTTATCATTTTGGGGAAGAAGATGATTATCCATCATGTTCTACAGAAGAAGAAATGCATTTGTTTCGTGCAAATATAGGTTGCTTTCCGCATTTACTACGAGCAGTTGCTTACTTGGCTACATACTCTGCTTTCAGCATGATTCACGTGAGCAGTACTTACTTAAATAAATGTATGTTGACCTTGTGGGTGTTACAGATTCTAGCCTAATGCTCTAGTTGGCTTTATTTCGTATTTTTACCTTCCTTCAGAAAAGAGAATATGAAGTTACGATCATCTTCACAGCTAATTCAGTAGCCATTTTTTTCTAACGTTTCCATATTTGAAAATATTTTTGTCCTTACTACATTCTGCAAACAACACTTCACAAATGTCCAAGAAGCACTTACAGCACTATAAACAATATATTAGTGGAACTTAGGTTATTGTTTTATCCTTGGAGATGACAGTAACTTCAAATGGTTTTGTTGTGGACTGTTAAGGCAGCCAGTCCACAGTGAAGTAGCCGAAAGGGCACGCGTCAACTCACGCCGTCTGGCGTTAAGTCTGGAACAGGATTCGTAATGAATGTGATAAAGAAAAGAACGTAGCTACTAGAACACTTAACTTTTATATTGTCCTTTGGTATACAGCATTCTGGATGATACAAGTGAGACTCTATCTTGAGGTACATGCAACGTTACAAATGGTTAATGGCGCATTGCTAGGTCGTAGCCATGGACTTAGCTGAAGGCTATTCTGTCTCTCGGCAAATGAGAGAAAGGCTTCGTCAGCGTAATCGCTAGAAACGTCGTCGTACAACTGGGGCGAGTGCTAGTACGTCTCTCGAGACCTGCCTTGTGGTGGCGCTCGGTCTGCGATCCTGACAGTGGCGACACGCGGGTGCGACATGTACTAATGGACCGCGGCCGATTTAAGCTACCACCTAGCAAGTGTGGTGTCTGGCGGTGACACCACAGGTTTATCTCACACAACATTAAAAATCGAAGTAAATCCAACTAAAGCATTATGCTGCTTCCTGTTCACGAGGCCAGAAAGGCCCTACTCACATGTTTAGGCGTTTACTGCTCTCAGTAGCTATTTCGACAGCAACAATCTTACAAAGTAAGCAAATAACGTCCTCTAAACACTTCATAGCGCGATGTTTCACCTTTTTAGACCCTGGAGGTGCAGGAAGTGAACTAATACTTGTGATCACGCAATGTAGACTTTATGAAATTTTTAACACTACTGGAGGTGAATAACGTCATGGCCTGTCAATCCTTAATGTGTGAATCTCTCGGATTTGTCTATTTCCGAAACAAAAGTAGGAAATTGGGAGGGGACGTGGGTTATGAAGGAATTGAGAAAGGTGATTGGACGAGCTGTACACTGTTTGCTTAGAAGGTTTCTGATATGTATATTTCGAAGAAATGGGTGGACAAAGGAAAGGAAGAGGGAACGCAGGTGGAGAACGGAGGGGAGTGAGGTGGGGAGGGGCTAGGAAGTAGTTTAGGAAGGGGGCGTAGCTTAAGAGAGTGGTAGATGAAGACGTAGTGCGTTTGTTCCAGCATGTACAAAACCCGACAGTGAAATCCCAGATTTTCAGCCGTTTGAGTCACCATGACAGCAACAAACAATCCTGAGGCAAATCTCTGTAAGGCCAGGTAGAGGAGCAGCGGCAGTTGTGCAAATTACGTAATCTGTAAACTGTGTGCAAAATATTTTGGATAAATTTCCAAATCTTTCTGTACTACCTCTGGAGCAAGAACAAACAATCTTGTTTCTTGTGACACTGGCGTCCAGTGGGCAGGCTGCATTCGTACTGTTGAGAACAAAGTAATAAAAACATACGCTGTCCAATCTTGACAGCAGTCCTCTTAATACATGTAAGCTCTTGCCGATGTTGTAATCACAGACCCAGTTCGATTTGAGAAGAAATTCGACAATTCCAATTGCCTGTATCCTGCTGACGGTATTTGGTACATATCATCACATTTTGGCTTGACACCCGAGACGTCTGAAGAATGTCAGTACACATATTAATTCGAGCCGCTAAACCAGCGTTACCGATTAAGAAGATGAGTGTACGTCATTGAGTGACTATTCCTATCGATATCATCAGCTCGTCACATTCATAAGGGAATGCTGCCTGAAGAAATATAGAATTCTTTCATACCTCACGTTCTTTCCACGCGTACGTTGTCAGCTGCGAGACTTTGCACTAAAGAGCAGCTCGTCGGTATACAAATCGTGCCTTCTTTCGGTGTGCGCCGAAAACTGAGTTCCTTCGCCCAATGTCTACGATATCTGTATTATTATCATCAGAACATACAATTAAAAGACGTAAATAGAGGAGACCTTCGTGATGACGATAAAGCATTTTTGTGTTAGTAGTTGTAGTTTTAGTTGTCTGCAGTGCTCGCCATAAATGAGTTCGGTTCTTATAGCTCCACCGACGGACTGGTGGAGGCCATAAATGATGTTTTATCACTTGTTCAGCGATAAAATTACCTAAATGTTCATCATTTTTGTAGCTGCTGAGTCGTGAAGTTACTCTTTGTACAATCCACCGAACATTGCAGCTGTATTCCATAATTCAAACTTTCATATATTTCCTATAGGCTATGAACCAATACCTGTTGCTAATGTTGAGTGGTACTGAATGAATCCGTAGATCCGAACTCTGTCTTCTCCTGGAGCTTCATATCGGCATTTCAGTGCGTGTACCTTATACATTTAGCCTTTCTTCATGGAGCAAGGCATATCAGTTGCACGCTAAACTTTCCAGAACCCGTTTTCCCAGAAGAAAAATTTACACTTGTCTCCATTACAGTGCACACTTTCAGATTAGAACATCTAGGAATACTAATGTTAGTAAATTCAATAGTACGTTCACTGCTGCTCGAAAACTGTACCATCAGCATGGCAATGACCTACAGCAGTGTAACGTCCACAAAAGCTTGTAACGGGACATCTTCCTCTAGCATTACTTTTCCTCAACAGTTGTTGTCGATGGAAGTATTATTTTTCGAATGTAGGACAGGTCAACAATATCCCAGCTGTTTTTCTGAAAACTTTTGTATAATTTTGTATATTTTATTTTTGTATAATTTTATATACTTCAAGCTAAAATTTATGAAAACGAATTACTTTATTTTGGATGTTATAATCGATAAATAATAATTCTGAAAATACAGTTAAAATTATTTTTTTAGAAACATCTGAAATTACAAATTATTTGACACACTTAAAATTTCTATTATTAATTATGCAATCTAGTCCTGTTTATTATGTTTATTTCTCGTTTCATTTATGAAATAATAATGGAAACTAATAGGAATTCATTTGCAAAGAAACATTGTAAGCCCTTTGAAATATCCTTATTTCCGCTAAGTGAGATAGTAGTAACCATGCCTCTCATGTGATCGGATTTATTTTTGTATTTTGGGTGAACAATGCAATTTCGGCTTTGTTAATGTGAAAATTCAAGACAGTATGATATACTAAAATGTGACAAACTATATTAACGTAACAAGAAAATTCTGCAACAACAACCTTCAAATCTATTTAGATCACTACGATAATGATCGAAGCAGAAGAAATGAATTAAATTTAGTGCTGCGGCTGGGACTCGAATTCGAGTTTTCTTGTATGCTAGGTAGAAACGCTAACCATTGCACCACTATAGCACTGTCGCTAGCATTGCTGCACGAACTACCCATATCTTCTGCTTATTTTCCTTTACACTGTCACTACTGCCAGGGCTCTCCGGCATTGGATTAGCTCCCAGCGTTGGACGCAATGGGAAAGTCCTGTACCATGGTTGTTGATCTTATAGATATTATAATTAAATGTTCCCTGAGAAATGAGAGCCCTGGCAGTAGAGACAATGTAAGGGGAAATAAGCAGAAGATATGAACTGAAGTTTGTGTTGGGGAGGACACTCGACTTGTGTTGTTCATAGAGAAGTGTTGACGATTCTGTTGTGGTGGTATACTGGTTAGCATTTCTGCAGAGCAAGTAAGAATACCCAAGTTCGAGTCACGGCCACAGCACAAATTTCAAATCATTTCTTCTGTTTCGATCATTATCGTAGATAACAGAGACTTTAATGTCTCAGGGAAGATTTATTTAGATCAATTCAACCATGAAAACATAAAACATGAAAATACGAGCTTCAAGAATCAGGACCCTAGAGAAGAAGAACTGGAGCCAGCTCTACACGGATAGCTAAGCAAACTACAAAGTTAATTACAATATTCGCTACTCTCAATTTTTCGTAAAATACTGCTTGTTGTGGATAATAACTGGAATTAGTAAGGAGGGGGGGTGGGGGCGGGAGAATACAAGCTGTCACAAGAAACCGATATGTGATTTAATAATATAATTTCGTGATTAACGGGCAGTAAAATTACTGTCAGTTTAGCATAACACTTGGTGGACATATAGAATGAATATTATATTTAACTTTACACTTCGCTCGTACGAGTAATATGTATAATTTCATTTATTCTATATTAAAAACCACCTTTCCTTTAAGGCAGTGTGCTTAAATGCCACAGTAACCGAATAAATGTACGAAAGTAGAGTCTGGAAGAAATTATGAATCGGGTCAATTACATGCCAACAAACACCGATCTGATGGGGAATCCATCTATAGACGCAAATAATTACGAAGAGTCGCCGCATCGCAGCTGTAATCGGGAAGAGCGTTCCGGCGAAGATAGGCCGGATGCTCGTCCGCTCCCTCTCTACTCTAGTAAAATTATTCCAACCAACTCCCAGGGCTGTCGTTACGGACAGCAATTTAAGTTGGGAAGTCGGCTACCCCATATCGCAGACCGCGCATGCAACTTGGCAGGGAAGTGGCGTCTGCTACGCGTGGTGGCTCTGTTCAAGAGACCCAGATCAGCCAGTACGCATTCCAGGAATACGAAAATCGAACCAAATGTGGGCAAACCTATTCCTCACGTAGGGACAAGAGAATAATATATGTTACAATCTAATATAAGCTGGGATAGGGCCCCTTGCTGTGCAT
Source organism: Schistocerca nitens (assembly GCF_023898315.1). NCBI lineage: Eukaryota > Metazoa > Arthropoda > Insecta > Orthoptera > Acrididae > Schistocerca > Schistocerca nitens. The sequence continues at coordinate 421,875,938 of NC_064615.1, forward strand.
ACACAGATTTGAACAACCAGCGAGTTTAAAAAATAATTCGGAGTAAAGAAAAAAATATTTTTCTTCGGGGCCCGTTTCCGATGAATTTACGCTGTGTCTTTGCTAAAAGCATGACCTGGCTGGATCCACAACCGTCCATAAAACGATCATTATCTCCTCTGTTGTGTCCATTTCGAACTTTCCAAAGAATGGCCATAAACTCGCTAAAAGCCTCATGCCTTCACAAATAGGTTTGGTAGCAGAGTCTGGACGTCTGGGCGCCACTGTTCTTTCCCACAGAAATTCGCATAAACACAGAGTCATCTCATCGGCTTCCTGCCTAACAAGGGCCCATCCTCTGCTTTATTGCCGATCATCAATGCTCTGCCCAAAGCAGCAGCGACTCCTCGGCGCTAGTCAGCCTACCTGGACGTGGCCACCAACCGAACTGCGCCATCCAACATGTCTGCACAATGGGACTGAAGAACTGGGCAGTCCGAAAATGTTTTCACCAAGGTTCTGCAGAAAAAACAAACCCTCTGCCCTCAGCTGCTCTACACATTTTCTGCAGTCGTTTAAATCGGCACCCTCTTTCTTTGAACACGGGCAAAGCTTACCACTATTCCCTCACTGGAGCACACAAACAAGAGCATTAACTACTGCCAACTATTTCAGCATATGAATGAAGTTAAATTGTATCCAGCATAGGAACAAAGTAATAAAGATAATCTTCCCTAAGACCATTAAGAAGCAAAATACTGCACCAGATGTGAGAGCGCCCTGTAATCTCTCAGATTTTTCAGCATAAGATGAAGGTTCACGATCGGAATCGTCAGAAAACAAGTCATCTACATACATTTTCTATCTACAACTTCCCTCTCCCAATACTTCAGTTCGCCTACTTTTTTGTGACATGTATGGAACCTACTCCATCTTTCCTGCCTATATTTTCTTCTTTTTCTTTATCGTCTGTCTCCTAACTGACTTGAAGCGCACCACCAGCAATTCCTCTGTTTTGCGTCTTTTTGTCTCATCACAACAGAAACCTACATCCTCAATTGCTTGCAGGATGTATTCCAATCTCTGTTCTGCTGTCCAGTTTGTTACATCTACAGTTCCTTCTGGGACACTGGTAGTTACTCCCAGTAGACCTATTATCCTCTCCCTTCTTCTTGTTAATGTTTCTGCAGATTCCTTTCCTCGTTGATTCTAGAGAGAATGTCATCATTATTAACTTTATTAGTCAACCTATTTTTTCAACACTGTTCTGTAGCAACTCATCTCAAATGCTTCGATACTCTTACTTTCTTGTTTTACCACAGTCCATGCTTCACTACCATACAATTCTGTGCTTCAAACTTACACTCTCAGAAATTTCTTCATCAAATTATGGCCTAGTTTGATACCAGTGGAATTCTCTTGGCCAGGGATGCCTTTTTTTGGGTACTAGTCTTCTTCATATGTTCTCCTTGTTCTGTCAGTTAGGGCTATTTTGCTGCCTAATTAACAGGTGCCCAAACTTCATGTACTTATTGATGCCCAATTCTTATGTTAAGTTTCTCGCTTTTCTAGTTCCCTCTACTTCTCATTACGTTCGTCTTTCTTCGATTTACTCTCACTTCATATCCTATAATCATTACACCTTTCAGTGCACCTCGAATTTCTATCTCACTAAGGATGGCAATGTCATGAGCGAATCTTAACATCGATATCCTTTCACTCTGAATTTTAATTTCACCCTTGAATCTTTATTTCCGTCATTGCTTCTTCGATGTACCGACTGGACAGTAAGGGTGAAAGACTTCATCCTTGTCTTGCATCCTTTATAATCAGAGCACATCGTTCTTGGTCTTCCACGCTTATTATTCCCTCTGGCCATTGTAAATATAATATATTACCGGTTTTTCCTTATTTTTTACCCCTGTTTATGTCAGAATCCAAAGCATCTGGCACCATTTCACATTGTCGCAAGTCCTATGAACGTGGCTGGGTTTTTCTTTAGTCCTGCTTCCGGTATCAACTGCAACGTCAGAATTGCTTCTGTAGTGCATTTACCTTTTCTAAAGCCAAACTGATCGTCAGCTAACAGATCATCAATTGTCTTTTCAATTTTTCTGTATATCATCCTTGTGAGCAAGTCGGGTGCCTCAGCTATTAAGCTGATTCTGCAATACTTCTCACACTTGTCCACTTTTGCGATATCCATAATTGTGTTGAGTGATGTTTTCCGAACGTCTGATGATATATCGCTAGACTATTACATTCTACACAGCAACGTGAACAGTCGTTTTATTCCAATTCCCCCAATGATTTTAGAAATTACCTCACTTCGGCTAATTTTAAGTTTTGCAGACGTTTTTAAATTTTGATTCTAGAACTGGATCCCCTATTATTCCTTGTCGACTGCTGTTCCTTCTTCTGTCACGTCATCAGAGAAGTCTTCCTCTCATAGAGACTTTCATTATCCGTTTTCCACCTATTTTCTCTCTCCTCTGTGTTTTTCGGTGGTATTCTCATTGCAATCTTAATTTTACCGCCTTTTCTTTTAATGTCACAGGAGGTTATTTTGGTGTAAATACATATTACAGAAATGCTAGACCTTGTAACTTTTAGTTCTAGTTGTGCATATTAGAAATAAAAATGTCTCTTTTAGAAATCTGTGTCTAACAGGTATGCAATAAAATATAAGTTACTGGAATTATGTGTTTCACAGACACCGTCATTAAGGTGACCAAATATTTGATAAGGGAACGGAGGACATTTTAAAATTTTCTCACTGAAACAAGAGGCAAAAGAGAATGCCTAAAATAATTTAGTCATAAATACGACGGTTTAGAAAATTAAATAAACAAATAATGTGTAACTTACATATACGATAGCTCCCAATTCAACTCCAGGCAAACGCCGGCCGCTGTGACCGAGCGGTTCTAGGCACTTCAGTCCGGAACCGCGCTCCTGTTACGGTCGCAGGTTCGAATCTTGCCTTGGGCATGGATGTGTGTGCTGTCCTTAGGTTAGTTAGGTTTAAATAGTTCTAAGTCTAGGGGACTGATGACCTCAGATGTTAAGTACCATAGTGCTTAGAGCCATTTTGAACTCCAAGCAAAACAATTTTGTAAATCATTTCTCACTTACATTTTGTTGACGATTGAATCACTTTACCACACAACATTTTGTACAAATTTCCGCACCCGTGATGAATGTTTCCGTTACTAATCAACATAGCTTATTGTTAGTTGTAGGGAAAATAAGAATAAATTCTAGTACCTTTATAGAGTATTCGTATGACTCATTGTTCATATTACAATGTCAAATAATTTCTACGCAACAGTCACTAGGTGATGTTTTTCCCCGTTTCCATTTTTGCAATATTTTCGCTGATACATATTGTTTTATATATACACACACATCATATAGATATGTATCGCCTATTACGGATGAATGAGCCATTTTGTGAATGAATTCTTCAATGTTCTGTATATCCTTCCATTGGGGTACTCCTGCCTCAAGCGTTACCCAACTGCTATCCCGCATGGGCTAGATACCTAAATATTCGGCTGCCGTCTCATAAAATGTGTGGGCATATTCTTCAAACGTTGCAGTTTAAAAGCTAGTTTCCAACGTTGAAGAATGTTTCATAACATTACCTGGCAGATCAATTCTTGGTAAAGTGGAAAACAAGCCCAGAACTGATCTGGCAGGTATTGTTATGAAACAATCTTAAAGGATGGAAACTAGCTTTTAAATTTTTTAACCCAGTAATTACTTCACAAGCTGTAATTGTTTGACCTTCTACTCTTAGAACAGCAGTGTGAAAGGTAGATGCTTGGGGAATATAACCAAGCTTGTGATAAAAGGTATCCAGGGATTGATTTGATACAAAATGGACAATTGTTTTCATGTTCGAGTAACAAACATAGAAGACGTTCGACGGCAGAGAATAATGTAGTACTCCTTGTTTTGATATAGCTAACACTTGTTAGTACTCTGCGTCTACAAATTTACAAGATTCTTTAAGATTTTCAACCCTTACATTATGCAAATAGAAATAAGAATATATTTTGAAACAATGCCTTCAGTAACAATAGAAAGGACATCAGCATCCGTCTGGGTGGTATAGTGGGTTCTATGAGCAGAGCAACCCACCCCCAAGTGAGCTAGAGCCAAAATTTCGTTTCAGTTTTTCCAGGAAGTTTCAGTACTTGAGAAGGATGTTAGACAGGACTGCAGCATATCCGAGATGCTACTGAATCTCTCCGTTCAGAACTAAAAAAATCTGGAAATGTAATTAAAGTTCAGGGATAAGAAAAAGTTTTCTAGTTTGCTGATGACAATGTAGCTGTGTCAGAGACAGCAAAGAACTTAGGAATGCAGTTGAACAGAATGGAAAGTGCCTTGGAAGGTTATAAGAGGAGAATCAATAGAAGTGAAATATGGTACTGCAACGTAGTCATATCAAATTAGATTATGTTGAGCATTTTCCACTAGGAAACCATACATTAGAAATAGTGCATGTGTCTTGCTATTTGGGCAGCAAAATAACTGATGATACCCGAAGTAGAGAGAATATAAAATGCAGACTGGCTATTGCAAGAAAATCATATCTACCAATAAGGCATTTTTTAATTTTTAATACGCATTTTTAGGAAATCTTTTCTGAATATATTTGGAGTGAAGCCTTGTACGGAAGTGAAACATGAATGATATGCTGTTCAGAAAAGAAGAATATTTAGAAATTGGGTGCTACAGAAGGACGCTAAATATTAAATGGGTACATTGTGTAACTAATAAGGAGGTACAGAATCAAATGGGGCAGCACAAAAATTTACTGCATAGCTTGCCAAAAGGACAAATTCTGAGACACCAATGAATTATCGATTTGTCGTTGGAGGGAAGTGTCTGTGGAGGGAAGCGGTCTACTGACTGTCGAATGTCAGGAACAGCTCAGAAGCGAATGTCTGGAATGAAATCAAAGTCACAAGGACTTAAGTCCGGATAGTATGGTGGATGTTACAGTACTTCCCTGTCCCATCGATCGAACAGAGCAGCCACAGGTAGCGCTGTATGCGCCCGCGCACTGTCGTGCAAAATGATGGGTGAGGTTGCGCACAAAGTGTCACCGCTTCTTTCGCAAAGCTGGTCGCAGATAATGCTCCAAAATCGAACAGTAATACTGTACTTTCACGGTCTGCCGTGGAGGAACGTAATTCGTTTGAATAACACCATCACAGTCGAACACGAGAATCACCATAATTTTAGACCGCTCCATTCGCACCATCAACAGAACAGGCTCTGCTAATGGTATACTACGCCTATCACATCGCTAGCCATGGGCTCTACACAGCGCTGGTGACCACTTTGAACGACAGTAACAGGTGGAAACGTGTACTCTTTAGTATCGGTTGTGAAGAAATAGTTGCCACTATTTGAGTTGCAACCCTCGTAAAAAGATTGTTATACCTGAATATACGATAGTATACGATTATTACGTGTTAAATGTATAACACTTACGGCGAAACCCGACCGAAATTTTACAATTAATATAGCGCCCTTTTATCCCCTGACCTAATAATGCACTTCAATAGTGGGTAATCTTCTACAGTCACGGGTAGATAAATGATAAAAAAAGAAATAAAATAAAATAAATGAAGTTAGTAATCGGGTTCGTACACGGGACGCAAACATGAGAGACCAGATTCTAGCCACTGAATCACCATTTCGGCTGCAATTAAGCGCCCTAAAAGACATCCAAACTACGTTTGAAAACTTTGATCGTCGTTTTCTCAGAAACGGTCGAGTATCTAAGGATAAACCGAGACATGTGTTCGCCAATTTTGGCTTGCCTTCCACTGAGCGAAGTTTCTGCATAATCTTGTTATGCTACTGGCGTGTTCGTCAGCACGATCACCTACAAATCATCTACACTAAGACGGTCAGGCTATTTCATGATTCAATCAGCAAGAGACAATGACTGGAGAAAGATGAACCTTTGTAAACAGGCAGTCGAACAAACCTGTCTGGAGCATTCCAGCCAGTGATTCGACACGACATCCGAAAGAGTGAAAGAGCAGTCACGCCTCGTTACTGAATACTATTCCCGGCGTGTAAACTGGTCAATAGGCTCCAAACAACTCTGGTCCTGCATGCGTATTGGCCGGTCATTCGCCAGGAATAGTACACCGTAATGAGGGTCTCTGGCCTGCGCGTTTATATCTGGCTTTATCGGGAAGAGACCGGGGGCTGGGAGTAGAGCTTGTGGTACAACTAGCGTGCATACTGCAAAGGACACGTGCTGTGCCTGACGTCACGGCAGCAGAGAAGCGCAGGTATCACACTGGTCGACTAATGGCCCGGACTGCGCAGCGAGCAGAGAGCACAGTGCTTAGTGCTGGCCGGTAATGCCGCCCAGAGATGGAACGAAACGCAGCCGAGTCGCCGGAGAATGCGGAGACAAGAGGAGGAGATAAGTACGCTGCAGCACGCGCGCCCCACCGCTTTTACCGGGCAGCTCTCTCGCTGCGCTTCGAGTAAAATGCGTGGTGGGCGAATGACATGCATCTGAGGTATAAGCGTATATTGCACGAAGCTCTTTGCTTGGGTCCGTAATGTTCGCATTGCCCTTTGCGTGGCTCTTACAACAGGGCACTCCACGAGGTTCACATGAGAGCAGGGTTCCGAGTGCTGTATGAGAGTAATCGCTGCTCGTTAGTGTATAAGTAAATCATTCATCTGTCATTACGCGTATTTTTTGCCCTGTTATTGCCACTGATACCAGAGCGTAGACGTGCATTTACTTTAATTTATTTCATTTTGCACCTACTGAGAGAACTGCTAATCACTGTTGTAGTCCAGACACTGGTTTGATGCAGCTCCAGATGCTACTCTATCCTGTGCAAGCTTCTACATATACCATTACCTACTGCAGCCTACCTCCTTCTGAATCTGCTTAGTGTATTCATCTCTTGGTCTCCCTCTACGAATTTTACCCTCCACGCAGCCCTCCAATACCAAATTGGTGATCACTCGACGTTTCAGATCATGTCCTACCAACCGATCCCTCCTGCTAGTCAAGTTGTGCCAGAAGCTCCTCTTCTCCCCAATTCTATTCAATACCTCCTCATTAGTTATGTGATCTACCCATCTAATCTGCTGCATTCTTCTGTACCATCACATTTCGAAAGCTTCTATTCTCTTCTTGTTTAAACTATTTATTGTCCACGTTTCACTTCCACACTAGGCTACACTCCATACAAATACTTTCAGAAACGACTTACTGAAACTTAAATCTCGCAGCATCACCAGACATGATGGCGTCCTCTTGGGTAAAATATTCCGGAGGTAAAATAGTCCCCCATTCGGATCTCCGGGCGGGGACCACTCAAGAGGACATCGTTATCAGGAGAAAATATAAAATCAAAGAGGGGTAATGCAGGAGTAGGTTTAATAATGAATAAGAAATAGGAGTGCGGGTAAGCTACTACAAACAGCATAGTGAACGCATTATTGTGGCCAAGATAGAAACGAAGCCCACGCCTACTACAGTAGTACAAGCGTCTCATATTCCAATCTAAGTCCCGCAGCATCACCCGATTTAATTCGACTACGTTCCATTATTCTCCTTTTGCTTTTGTTGATGTTCATCTTATAGCTATCCCATGTCTTTAGTCATCTGTGTATAGTTGGATGTTTGCCAGAGGTGTTGCCTAGTGTGTTTTTACGGTATGGTGGGGAATATCGATTACAGCCCAGAGAGTTTGCAGTGTTTCAGGTGTATGTTGGCTGCCACTGAGCACTCCTGCCAAACAAGACTGCAGGAAATGTGGTGACATGCCAGGTAGTCAGTTTCGAGTTGTCGAATAGTGCGCCACCAAAGAAGGGGAAATTCTATTGCTGAAATAGGCCACAACTCTTATTAGGCGCACTGGTAATCCATTTCTTGTCCATGTTCACAGCAACTTATTCGTTTGAGTCACACTACGTCCGTGCCACCAGTTGTGAGTTGACTGTTAAATACTTGAGCTCGGTGAACAGAATTTGCTGACTCTGATTGAAGTAATGAATAACATCGTCGGAAGCTATGTACCTCCATGTGTTACTTGTAATGGTAGTCTTTTCCATCAGGCGCCTCTGTGACAAACGGTGATCATATGACCAACAGTAACCAATGTAAAAAAGGAATGGAAACAGCAACTCATGCGCAGTGCTTCTATTTCAGCCGCTAGTAGGCTTGTCCTGTGCCATCCACCACTACAAAAGGTCCGCACCGAACAGCGGCGCGCTCCATTAGTGAGGCCTAGAAACGCATCGTTGGCCGCACTTCTCCGTGCGAGGCCCGCTGCTAACATCGCAGGCGGCCATCGTGCTCGCGAGTTTCAACCCACCCACAACACTCAGCGATTGGCCGCTGAGAAAATACAGCGACCCCAGCCGCCGGCTATGGAACCTTATTTACCGGTTACCTTATTTACTGTCGTCTACAAGCCAGTTATCATGGTGCTATGCCCTACTTCACAACTTCCGAGAGCTACGCTGTGGGGGACTGGCTCTTCGATGTTGATTTGGCTGCGCTTAGGGCTTAGAATCCTAATGCTATTCTGTGCTTGGGAATTCGACGTTCATCAGGCTTAGCATGTCAACGTGCTTGTGAATCTGCCGGAATTCTGCATTTCACGTGCACTTCCGGGATATTGCTGTAACAACCATCAATTTATATTATTTTCCATAAAATGTTCGTCTCCAACTTGCCACCTGGTAACAGAATTATTTTTATTAGTGTTGTGTCAGTAAACCATAGACCGGTGAAATATTTATTGTGTTATTCCTTGTTATAACAAATTAAAATGACGACGAGCCAGCAACCATCTACATTGAAAGCTTTACTCATGCAACTCATTCATCAACAGGACGAGAGTCAGAAGCTTCTACTGAACACCCTCCAACTACATCTTCAAAGCTTACTGCAGACGCAAGTAACACGGCAAGTGCCTACTTTTCCTTCCTTTGATGAGGCTTTAGAAGACTGGGAAGCCTACGAATCAAGATCGTTGGAACATTTCCATGGATTCAAGGTGACTTACAGCAGACTCATGTAAACTGTAAATTTGTGATAAGGTCTTATGGGACCAAACCGCTGAGGTCGTCGGTCCCGAAGTTTGCGCACTACTTAATCTAACGTAAACTAACTTACGCTAGGGACAACACACACACACCCTTGCCCGAGGGAGGACTCCGACGGGGAGAGCCGTGCGGACCGCGACACGACGCCACCCACATTAAATATTTGTTTTTGTATTGGTCAAAGTCTGAGATTTACCATCTACTGTGCTAATTGGCCCTCTTACCTAAGTCTTCAGAGCTAACCTTTTCAAATATTCCTAGGTTTGTGACTAAATATTCTCAGCGGCGTACCCATGTTATTTCCTCCCGGGTAGCATTTTACCAACGCAAGAAACAGCGAAACCATACTCGTAGAGAATGGTCCGCAGAATCACAAGGCTTAGGGCGAAAATGACATTTTCTTACCCCTAAAAATGATAAGTCCTATGCAGAATAAATCATTAGGGACATGATAATCCGTCGTATTCCAGGCATGGATTTCCAACATGAGACACTTCAACTCTAAGACCCGTCATAAATAAAGTTTTGGACTTAGCACAAAGCTTCGAAGTGATCCTAGCGGCAGGCAAGGAACTGAAGTCGTGGATCGACATAGGAGCCGTTAATGTAAACACATCCGAGACAGCAGCCAATGGTCACATTAGCAGTGATTTGGACGTAGCAACAGTACAGGCGGGACGCCGTATCATTAACCAACAACGTCATCAACCCCGCTCGAGTCGACCAACAGGACTTGGGTACCGAAACGATTGCCGACATGTCCGGATAGTTTTAAAAAGCGTAAACGTGAAGACTGTCCTGACAGATGGGCCTACTGCCAAAGCCGTTCGTTCTGTGAACGTCCATTTAGCTATGTATGTCGTAAAGTCTCGTCAGGCAAGACAGCCTCGGCCCAACAGATGACGTCAATCTGGTAGACCATCAAGAGACCTCCAATACGTTTTCTGTAGAAGTGAGAACTGCAGAAAAGTCAGATCAATTACAACTATACGTGGATGCAGCCATGAGCATTCTTAATTACGGTACCTATTGAAAACTGAACCATGGACCTTGCCGTTGGTGGGGAGGCTTGCGTGCCTCAGCGATACAGATAGCCGTACCGTAGGTGCAACGACAACGGAGGGGTATCTGTTGAGAGGCAAGACAAACGTGTGGTTCCTGAAGAGGGGCAGCAACCTTTACAGTAGTTGCAAGGGCAACAGTCTCGATGATTGACTTATCTGCCCTTGTAACACTAACCATAACGGCGTTGCTGTGCTGGTACTGCGAACGGCTGAAAGCAAGGGGAAACTACAGCCGTAATTTTTCCCGAGGACGTGCAGCTCTACTGCATGGTTAATGATGATGGCGTCCTCTTGGGTAAAATATTCCGGAGGTAAAATAGTCCCCCATTCGGATCTCTGGGCGGGGACTACTCAGGAGGACGTCGTTATCAGGTGAAAGAAAACTGGCATTCTACGGATCGGAGCGTGGAATGTCAGATCCCTTAATCGCGCAGGTAGGTTAAAGTTAGATATAGTGGGAATTAGTGAAGTTCCTAGGCAGGAGGAACAAGACTTTTGGTAAGGCGAATACAGGGTTATAAATAAAAAGTCAAATAGGGGTAATGCAGGACTAGGTTTAATAATGAATAAAAATATAGGAATGCGGGTAAGCTACTACAAACAGCATAGTGAACGCATTATTCTGGCCAAGATAGACACGATGCCCACGCCTACTGCAGTAGTAAAAGTTTATATGCCAACTAGCTCTGCCTATGATGAAGAAATTGAAGAAATGTATGATGAAATAAAAGAAATTATTCATATAGTGAAGGGAGACGAAAATTTAATAGTCATGGGTGACTGGAATTCGGTAGTAGGACAAGGGGGAGAAGGAAACGTAGTAGGTGACTATAGATGGGAGGTAAGTAATGAAAGAGGAAGCCGCCTGGTAGAATTTTGCACAGAGCACAACTTAATCATAGCTAACATTTGGTTCAAGAATAATAAATGAAGGTTGTATACATGGAAGAATCCTGGAGATACTGACAGGTTTCAGACAGATTATATAATGGTAAGACAGAGATTTAGGAACCAGGTTTTAAATTGTAAGGCATTTTCAGGGGCAGATGTGGACTCTAACCACATTCTATTGGTAATGAACTGTAGATTAAAACTGAAGAAACTGTAAAAAGTGGGAATGTAAGGAGATGGGACCTGGAAAAACTGACTAACCCAGAGGTTGTACAGAGTTTCAGGGAGAGCATAAGGGAACAATTGACAGGAAGGGGGGAAAGAAATGCAGTAGAAGAAGAATGGGTAGCTTTGAGGGATGAAGTAGTGAAGGCAGCAGAGGATCAAGTAGGTAAAAAGACAAGGGCTAGTAAAAATCCTTGAGTAACAGAAGAAATATTGAATTTAATTGATGAAAGGAGAAAATATAAAAATGCAGTAAATGATGCAGGCAAAAAGGAAAACAAACGTATCAAAAATGAGATCGACAGGAAGTGCAAAATGGCTAAGCAGGGGTGGCTAGAGGACAAATGTAAGGATGTAGAGGCTTATCTCACTAAGGGTAAGATAGATACTGCCTACAGGAAAATGAAAGAGACCTTTTGGAGAAAAGAGAACCACCTTTATGAATATTAAGAGCTCAGATGGCAACCCGGTTCTAAGCAAAGAAGGGAAAGCAGAAAGGTCGAAGGAGTATATAGAGGGTCTATACAAGGGGAGGACAATATTATGGAACTGGCAGAGGATGTAGATGATGATGAAATGGGATATATGATACTGCTTGAAGAGTTTGACAGAGCACTGAAAGACCTGAGCCGAAACAAGGCCCCGGGAGCAGATAACATTCCATTAGAACTACTAACAGCCTTGGGAGAGCCAGTCCTGACAAAACTCTTACCATCTGGTGAGCAAGATGTATGAGACAGGCGAAATACCCTTAGACTTCAAGAAGAATACAATAATCCCAATCCCAAAGAAAGCAGTGTTGACAGACGTGAAAATTACCGAACTATCAGTTTAATAAGTCACGCCTGCAAGATACTAACACGAATTCTTTACAGACGATTGGAAAAACAAGTAGAAGCCGACCTAGGGGAAGATCAGTTAGGATTCCGTAGAAATATTGGAACACGTGAGGCAATACTGACCCTACGACTTATCTTAGAAGGAAGATTAAGGAAAGGTAAACCTACGTTTCTAGCATCTGTAGACTTAGAGAAAGCTTTTGACAATGTTGACTGGAATACTCTCTTTCAAATTCTGAAGGTGGCTGGGGTAAAATACAGGAAGCGAAAGGCTATTTACAATTTGTACAGAAACCAGATGGCAGTTATAGGACTCGAGGGGCATGAAAGGGAAGCAGTGGTTGGGAAGGGAGTTACACAGGGTTGTAGCCATCCCCGATGTTATTCAATCTGTATATTGAGCAAGCAGTGAAGGAAACAAAAGAAAAATTCGTAGTAGGTATTAAAATCCATGGAGAAGAAATAAAAACCTTGAGGTTTCACCGATGATATTGTAATTCTGTCAGGTACAGCAAAGGACTTGGAAGAGCAGTTGAACGGAATGCATAGCGTCTTGAAAGGACGATATAAGATGAACATCAACAAAAGGAAAACGAGGATAATGAAATGTAGTCGAATTAATTCGGGAGATGCTGAGGGGATTAGAGTAGGAAATGAGACACTTAAAGTAGTAAAGGAGTTTTGCTATTCGGGGAGCAAAATAACTGATGATGGTCGAAGTAGAGAGGATATAAAATGTAGACTGGCAATGGCAAGGAAAGCGTTTCTGAAGAAGAGAAATTTGTTAACATCGAGTATAGATTTATGTGTCAGGAAGTCGTTTCTGAAAGTATTTGTAAGGAGTGTAGCCATGTATGGAAGTGAAACATGGGCGATAAATGGTTTGGACAAGAAGAGAATAGAAGCTTTCGAAATGTGGTGCTACAGAAAAATGCTGAAGATTAGATGGGTAGATCACATAACTAATGAGGAGATATTGAATAGAATTGAGGAGAAGAGAAGTTTGTGGCACAACTTGACTAGAAGAAGCGATCGGTTGGTAGGACGTGTTTTGAGGCATCAAGGGATCACCAATTTAGCTTTGGAGGGCACAGTGTAGGGTAAAAATCGTAGAGGGAGACCAAGAGATGAATACACCTTGCAGATTCAGAAGGATGTAGGCTGCAGTAGGTACTGGGAGATGAAGAAGCTTGCACAGGATAGAGTAGCATGGAGAGCTGCATCAAACCAGTCTCAGGACTGAAGACCACAACAACAACAACATTTAAAACTTGGAGCTCCTCCCTTCCAAGAATCAAAGAGACGTCTAATTTCGTATATCATCACAGTACGTGGTCAAGTTGAACTAATAACGACATGTCATCATTACCCTCTTAGTCGTTAACAGCGATTCCGCTGAGAACTTGTTTGAACTTGACTTTTTTCACAAATTCGATTTTCAGTAGACGGTTCTATGAATTTGGTACCCAAAGATGTTCCGTACTCGGACCTAGAGACACTGTGTTAGGATTATAAGGACGTATTCACCCCGGCACTCGACACCGCAAAGGAGTTTGAGGCGCACATCACACTGAAACGTAATGCACGGCCTCTGTACTTTCGAGCCCGCGCCGTTTCGTTAGCTCTCAGAGACCAGTTACAGCAAGAATTGGATCACCTAATAGAAACTGAAGTTTTAGGATCTATTCCTTTTAGTCAATGGGCTACCCCATTAGTTATTTTGGGAAATCCATTGGGAAAGATCCCCCTATGCGACGATTTAAATGTAACTGTCACTGCCTCGTGATGGCTGGGTGTTGTGTGCTGTCCTTTGGTTAGTTAGGTTTAAGTAGTTCTAAGTTCTAGGGGACTGATGACCATAGATGTTAAGTCCCATAGTGCTCAGAGCCATTTGAACCATTTTTGTAACTGCCAACGCCCAGTCAGAGACTTAGCCTATTCCGAAACCGGAAGAATTACAGTCAAAATTAAAAGTTGGAAACTTCTTCTCTGAAATAGACCTAGCGGATGCATATCTCCAACTTCCCCGCGCTGCAGAATGTCACCAGTTTCTTACACTTAACAGACCGCATGGACTTTATCGTTTGAAGCGCCTAATGGTTGGTACAGCAAGCGCCCCGTCCATTTTTCAATGGTTTTTAGAACAATTAGTACTCAAAGTGGATGGAGACAATAACTATTCAGACGACATCATTGTAACAGGGAGAACCACAGAGGAACACCTTCGCAATCTGAAATCTTTATTCAGCGCCTTATCGGAGGCTCGCGTAAAATGTCGAAAAGAATATTGTTTTTTCCGGCCCGAGATTGAGCATCTCGAACACATCATTTCTAGGTCGGGCATCCGTCCTCTGGATAAACATTTCGAAGCCCTAATCAAACTTTCCAGACCAACAACGCTTAAGCAACTTAGGTGGTTTCTGGGAAAGATACAGTATTACCAAAAGTCCTTACCCGCTGCAGCAACAGGAACAGTCCTCTTGCCCATTTATGCAAAAGAGGGATGCCTTTCCAGTGGACACTGCATGAGGGCCTAATAAGAAATATTGATGAATAAATGGAATAATTTTAGTAGCTGTGTGACCGGTTACGACGTTTCGTAACCGGTTGGCCCTGACTAGTATTAGCACGCAATCTGACTGCATAAAATAAAAATAAATATTGACAAGGAATTTCCATTAACGCAATTGATTAATTAAGTCCCCTGCAACTATAAAAGCTAAGAAACGACAAAGCACAAGTGTAACTGTTCTGTGCGTGGTAGTGTGACTCAACGTACATGTATCTGGCTCGGTTCTTTCTGAATACGACAAAATATTTTAAACACATTTTCAATGAACTAATTGAAAAACCAGAAATACTATAATTGCACATAGAAACCAGAATTACAAGTCTAATAAATGAACAAGAGCCAGATACTTTGTTGACTGTCCCTGTGAGCAAGAGGCATTGTCATTAAAGGAAACTGTAATACCTTTTCACCTCATTATATATTGACGAAAATTTTCCATTACACCAGCATCATAAATCAAAAGCCCATCTCCTTTCTCAAATACACTGTGACAATTGCAACATCTTCCATCTATACATTACACCAACCAAACAGCATCTAATCTCTCTCCCAACAGAACAACAACTGCCCTCGACATCCTCTCAACTACTACTGCACCAGTGGAGGCGGCGGAATAATAATCTTTGGCGCAGTGTCTGGCGCTGTGACTCAGTGAAGCCACCTTGTAACACCAGCTGGCGAGCGTACCTTCCACAGGCTGAAATCCCAGTTGTTGACGGCCCCGTGCCTCGCACTATTTGATCCAACAAACCAGATAGTTATTGCAACAGACGCATCTGATACAGGCGTCGGAGCGGTCCTGGCGCACAGGGAGGCCGATGGCGTGAGCGCCCTGTGGCCTATGCATCGAAAACATTGACTGACACCCAACGCAGGTACTACCAAATAGAGAAAGAAGCGCTGGCCACCATCTGCACATTAAAGAAATTCCACGTTTTTGTTGATGGCACAAAGTTTCACCTGGTCACAGACCATAATCCGATGGTCTTATTCAGTGCTGTAGCAGAAAATTCCTGACACGACTCCTCACCGCCTCCTGCGCTGAGTGTTATTTACTAGTATGAGAGTCATTTCCGCAACACGACTGAGCATGCCAACGCTGATGCCGTCTCCAGCCTTCCATGGGGACCCGATATAGAGATAACCAAAGAAGAAATTGTGTGTTTTCACATCGATGAAGAAGCAGAAGCCGCCGTAGATTCTTTTCTCGTTACCAGCTCCCAGGTTGCAGGCGCAACCGGTAAAGACTAGGTACTCCAACAAGCCCGGAGTCAGATACTTCACAGGTGGCTCAAACGACAACCTCCCAAGGCTTCCATCAGATCCTTGATGCCCATCAGCTCAACTTGATCGACAGCGTAATTCTATTCGTTTCAGACGAGGGACACCCGCGGATAGTCATTCCTTATTCTTTAGATCAGCACGTCCTGCAGCTATTTCACGAAGGTCGGAGGAGGGAGGAGGGGATCTCGAATTCGACTCAGGAGACTGCCAAAGCCAGCAGACAACCCCATGACATTCATTTGTTGTTGGCCACCATGTGCTCGCCCCGTGGTCAGCGGGTACATATTGATTTTGGAGGATAGTGTTTAACGCCATGTTCTTGACAGTAGTTGATGCATCCTCCCAATTTCCGTACATTGTCCGCTGCAATGGCACGTAAACCACCAACACCATCACAACGATAAGAGAAAATGTTGACACTGAAGGTCTCCGGAAGCGCTCGTAACTGACAACAGTCCACAATTCCGTAGCGAGGAGTCTCGTGGTTTCAGTGTCCAGCATAGCATTCACCACACTAGAGTGCCCCCTTCCATCCACAGTCTAATGGAGAAGCTGAGAGGATGGTCCGCACTTTCAAAACTCAGATGAACAAATACCTCCAGGAACACTTCAATGATGCATCACTAACATTTCCTTTTTTGAGCGGTTACGGGTCCACACCCATCGGAGACAAAATTCCTATGGTACTTCTCCACAGACGGTAGCCCCGGACCGTCTTTGGCCTGTTCATGCCAACGCCACGGCCAACGCCACCAGTTGCCTGCTTCCAAGTTCCCACCCCCCCCCCCCCCCCCCGACCTTGGTGTGGGCGAAAGGATGTAGCCGGAAACCAGCCTGGGTTCCGAGAGAAATCGTCCAGCACCAACGCCAGAAGGTTTTCTGGGTGCATTTTAGGACTGGGAGATTCTGCGACATGTCCATCAACTTCTTCCCCGCCTAGTTTCCCAACAGTCTTTGCCATCACCCTCTCCGCACCACCGTTACCAGTCACCTACTTCTCATCATACCCCAGGCCACACAGTCAGTGTAACACAAGACCTATGCATGCCTTTCGCCCACAGCCAGCTGACCAACACCTCACCCGAACAAGAGTAGCCTACCCCAGACGTCGCTCAGCCCAGAGACTGTCCTTCCTGGACTACGAGATATCGCCCGGTTACCAGTCACGAATAAATCCGGATGAGGATGAAGACACGCCGCTGCGTCCTCCTGCTCCACTTGCTCCGCTGCGGAGGAGCAAACAACCTTCACCCTCGGCCGGGGCGTTTTCGTCCGTATGCTCCTGCGCCCCGAGTCATTAACGTCGTTGAGGGCTCGGAGAGGGACCCCATGAATGTGACATTCACACGCAGCAGATGCTATCCCGATTTTCCAAGGGGGAAGGGGTGAGGTACCCACCACCATTAAAGCTCAGCACTGGGCATCGGCACCCGAGAAACGCATCGTTGGAAGCACTTCCCCGTGCGCGGCCCGCTGTCAGTATTGCAGACTGCCTTCGCGCGACCGCGATTCAAACCACAGCGATTGGCCAGCCATAACACTAGGACATTGGCCGCCCAGAAAATACAGCGACCCCAGCCGCCGGCTCCATTAACTTTGGAGCCTTTCTTTACGTCACTACTGACGCCTACAAGCCTTTTCTCATCGTGCTATGTCCTACTCCACAACTCGGGAGGTGGACCTGCTGTTCGACGTTGATTTGGCTGCGCTCAGGAATTATAATCCGAATGATATACTGGAACTATGACTTCAACATTTACTAGGCTTAGTACGCTGGAAATCAGCATTTGCGCCGGTCGGGGTAGCCGAGCGCTTCTAGGCGCTACAGTCTGGAACCGCGCCACCGCTACGGTCGCAGGTTCGAATCCTGCCTCGGGCATGGACGTGTGTGATGCCCTTAGGTTAGTTAGGTTTAAGTAGTTGTAAGTTCTAGGGGACTGATGACCTCAGAAGTTAAGTCCCATAGTGCTCAGAGCCACTTTCTTCAGCATTTGCCTTGCACTTCCTGGATACTGGTAACCACGATAAATTTGTATAATTATCTATAAAGTGTTCATCTCCAACTTGGCGCTTGGTAACAGAAATATTTGTATTATTGTTGTGTCGAGATGAGATATATATTGGGTTATTCCTGGTTATAACATTTTCGTTTCTTCCATGGCGTTGATTGCGGTGATTATACAATCACCATAAGTCATAGAGGGGCCTGAAGAAGGTGGAGAGGGCCTTCGAAACCGATTAGAATTAAATAAGTAATAAGTGCGGATAAACAGCTGACGTTTTTATTCATTACTTTACATATTTTCATCACTTGCTATCCCACTACGTATTTGAGGTTGAGAATGGAGGTACGAAAACTTATTGTCTCTTCGTAAGATTGATTTTCAATGACAGCTGCCTCTTGAGGTCCCTGATGGTGAAGACGAGGTCATGGTAGCTCCGTGCCCATGTACTGGACAATTTTACTTTCTTGCCTACTAGAGTACTGAAATTTTAAGGAGCTAGGTGGTGCGCCGGTAAGTTGCTGGGCCTTAATAAATGGAAATGTCGTGTGACGAAGGCCTCCCGTCGGGTAGACCGTCCGCAAAAACCACAAACCTTAAACAAATTTATATAAATATGTAAAAGTCCGGATTGTAGAAACAGCTTTTATCTTTTCGTGTACGACATCACACTTCCGCAGTATCTACAGGAAACATTTATTTTGGCTAGAATGTATTTAATTAAAACAACTCCAACCATAATTTTTTATTAAGCTCACTGTTAAGAACTTTGATCTATTTAAATAAATTCTTCAGCCAATTAAAACTCATAAAACTCAATTATGAAGAATGAATTTTAAGACAATAAACTTAGAATGTGCACAAGATGTTCAGAAACCGTTTCCGTGCAAGTTCTGCACGGCGTACACCACCGCGACCACGTATCGGCTTACAACTTCAGTGCCTCTACAATACTCTGCATATGCTACATGTAACGCACAAAATATATATAAGCACACACACAGTTAACACACATAAGCAATAAAAAACCCGTCCTAACTTAAAGAGCCGAAAGTATTTAATACTTGAAGACAGTCTCTAATTTGAATGAATGCATGGTCTCGCGGGGAATTAATAAAATCTTCTCGGTCTTCTGGCAGCGTCAGGTAATTAAATTCCAACGAGTTTTCGACCGAACTCTTCTCAGCCGTTGTGATGACACTTTCTTCAATTATTTGTTGGCTGTATTCCAATCTCCGTCTTCCTCTACATTTTTTACTCTCTACAGCTGTCCGCAGCTCGTGGTCGTGCGGTAGCGTTCTCGCTTCCCACGCCCGGGTTCCCGGGTTCGATTCCCGGCGGGGTCAGGGAGTTTCTCTGCCTCGTGATGACTGGGTGTTGTGTGCCGTCCTTAGGTTAGTTAGGCTTAAGTAGTTCTAAGTTCTAGGGGACTGAGGACCATAGCTGTTAAGTCCCATTGTGCTCAGAGCCATTTGAACCATTTTTTTCTCTACAGCTGCTTCTAATACCATGGAAATTACTCCATGTTGTCTCAAGGAGATGTACTACCATCCTGTCTCTTCTCCTTGTGTGTGTTTTCCATATATTTTAGACCGTTCATTCCATTCAGCAGGTCCTGTAATTCTTCTTCACTTTCAGTTAGGACGGCAATGTCAACAGCGAGTCTTTTCATTGATATCCTTTCACCTTGAATCTTAACTCCACGCTTAAACCTTTTCTCTTATTTCCTTCATTGCTTCTTCATCGTCTTGATTGAACAGTAGGGACGAAAGACTACATCCCTGTCTTACACACTTTATAATCCCAACCACTCTATTTGCTCCTTCGTGGCCCTTCCACAAATTGTGTATTACCCTTCTTACCCGTATTTTTCTTAGAATTTAGAACACTTTGTACCATCTGACATTGTCAAACTCCTTTCCCTAAGAAAATGTCTTGTTTTCTCTGTAATCTTGCTTCCATTATTAACCGAAACGTTACAATTGCCACTCTGGTGCCTTTCCTAAGGCCAAACAGATCGTCACCTAATACTTCCTCAATTTTCTCTTTCATTCTTCTGTATATTGTTCTTATCAGCAACCTGAATGCATGAGCTGTTAATGCTCGCACTTCTTGGCTCTTCCAATCTTCCTAATTGTACAGATGATGTTTTTCCGAAACTCAGATAGTATATCACCAGACTCATACATATTATACACCAATGTGAATAGTTGTTTTATTTTGTTTCCTCTTCCCTCAATGATTTTAGAAGTTCTCATGGAATGTTACGAGGCCTATTCGGAAAGTAAGGTCCGATCGGTCGCAAAATGGAAACCACTGTGAAAATCGAAAATGTTTTATTTGCAACAGTTAGTTATACCTACCACCACATCTCTACATAGCCGCCGCTCCGATTTGGATATTTGTAGTAGCGTTGTACAAACTTTCAAATACCCTTGTCATAGAAGGCAGCCGCCTGTGATTCCTGCCAATTCTCTACGCTGGTCTACAGCTCATTGTCTGCGACATAACATTGTCTTCATAGCCAGCGGTTCATGTGAGCAGAGATGAAACAAAGGGAGAGTTAATTACAGGCTCTATTGTGGGTGATCAAGTACTTCCCATCTAAAACGCTGCAGGAGCATCTTCATTGCCCCTGAGAGTGAGGACGAGAATTGTCCTGCAGAAGGAAACGCATGACAGCTACGTTATGTGGGCTGTACGACATCAGGTGAAATGTCACACCAGGCCCTCATACGTTGCGGGAGACACTGTTGTTCTTAGCATCTGTACGTGCGCGACGTGCGCTCAGAACTGAGAAGAGTTATGTTATGCTATCGACGGTCATACTAGAGGCACTGCCCAGCGCATCTGTTCAGAGCTTCATCAGATTGTTCCTGTGGTTTACACTGCGCACCCCATTGGACCTTACTTTCCAAATAGCTCTCATATTTATCCCTTCTGCCTTATTTAAGCTTAAGACCTCCAAAGCTCTTTCAAATTCTGATTCTAACATTGGCTCTGCTATCTCTTCCATATCGAGACTTATGTCTTCTTATACCTGGTCATCAGGAAAGTCCTATTCCTCATAGAGGTCTTCAGCGTACTCTTTCCACTTGTCCGCTCTCTCCTCTACATGCAATTCCAACTGCACTCTTAATGTTACCGCACTTGCTTCTAGTTCACCGATGCTTGTTTTCACTTTTCTATAGGCTGAGTCAGTCCTTCTGACAATCATTTCTTTACTCGATTTCTTCGCATTTGTGATACAGCTATTTTGCTCTAGCTTCCCTCCACTACCTACTTACTCGTATTTCATTCCTAAGTTAAGTGTGCCGGCCGAAGTGGCCGTGCGGTTAAAGGCGCTGCACTCTGGAACCGCAAGACCGCTACGGTCGCAGGTTCGAATCCTGCTTCGGGCATGGACGTTTGTGATGTCCTTAGGTTAGTTAGGTTTAACTAGTTCTAAGTTCTCGGGGACTAATGACCTCAGCAGTTGAGTCCCATAGTGCTCAGAGCCATTTGAACCATTTTTTTTAAGTTAAGTGTATTTCTGTATTCCTCAAATTCCCTGAACATTTTTATACCTCCTTCTTTCATCGATCAACTGAAGTATATCTTCTGCTACCCATGTATTCTTTGCAGTTACCTTCTTTGTCCCCGCATCCTCCTTTCCAACTTCTGTGTTTTCCTCTTTAGATGTCCATTTCTCTTCAACTGAATTGCCTACTGAGCTATTCCTTATCGCAATATTTATCGCTTTAAACATCTTCAGGCGCACGTCTTCATTCCTTAGTACTTCCGTATCCCACTTCCTTCGGCATTGGATGTTCCTGGCTGGACTCTTAAACTTCAGCCTATGGTTTATCAACACTGAACTGTGATACGAGTTTATATCTGCTCCTGGGTACTCCTTACTTTGCAATCTCTGCCTGACCATGATGTAACGTAGCTGAAATATTCCCGTATCTCCGCGCCTTTCCTAAGTATACTTCCTACTCTTGCGACTCTTGAACAGAGTATTAGTTGTTAGTGGCTGCAATTTATTACAGAACTCAATTAATCTTTTCCTCTCTCATGCCTAGTACCAAGCTCATATTCTCCCGTAAGCTATCGAAAGCTTCTTCGGAGCCAGCGGGTCCAGACAAAGGGTCAGCGTCGTAATAGCACCGTCACGGGACAAAGGCAGAAGCCCTATTGCTTCACGCCTGCAATGTAGGCTCTGTTAGGGGTACGTGACCTGAAGCAGTGCTTAGGCATCCAACCATCCTCGATGGAGTGCTGAAAAGTAAACCCTTCGAATACTTAATGTGAAAACTGTTACAGATTTTTTAAAAGAAACGAATTGTTTTTAACATTCTGCATCTTTATTCTTCATGTCGACACAACTGTTTCGCAAAATAATCACCTGGCGATGAACACAATGCAGACCCGTTTGTCGATACAATCACTGTAGAATGTTTGACTTTGTTGACGGAGCCACAACATCACCTCTGTTTGCACGGATTCATTACAATCCAAGTGTGAATGTCGAAGCAGTTCCTTAAATTTTGGAAACAGATGAAAATCGGATAGGATCTTGTCAGGACTGTGTGAAGGATGATAGATGACAAATGACTCTGATTACTATTGGACTTAACTTCTGAGGTCATCAGCACCCTAGAACTTCGAACTACTTAAACCAAACTAACCTAAGGACATCACACACATCCATGCCCGAAGCAGGAGTCGAACCTGCTCGCACGGTTGATAGATGACAGTGAACCAAAGTTGTTGGACTCTCGCTCGCGTGTTGTGTAGCATGCTGAAGAAGACGGCGCTCCACGTGTGGACAAACTCTTAGATTTAGAACCTCGATTACAGCATTCTGTTTCATAACCACCGCTGTGTTACACACCGCATTTCGGAACCCTGTAGCGGCAGAGAGCTGCAGATATCTAGGCATGAAGACCAGAGATGTAGAATGTTAATATTGAATGTTTTTCATTTCTCGCATAAAAATTTCGGAAGCATTGCTTTTCACCATGGCCGGCCGCGGTGGCCGTGCGGCTCTGGCGTTGCAGTCCGGAACCGCGGGGCTGCTACGGTCGCAGGTTCGAATCCTGCCTCGGGCGTGGGTGTGTGTGATGTCCTTAGGTTGGTTAGGTTTAAGTTGTTCTAACTTCTAGGGGACTTATGACCTAAGATGTTGAGTCCCATAGTGCTCAGAGCCATTTGAACCATTTCTTTTCATTATGTCCTCTTAAATAGGCCTGATATTTAAACGTATGTAGCCTGGCAGTCACCCTCATCAGTGACAGGTCTCCGCTATAATACGAGCTGACATGGTTTTACAAGCAACCACGATGAGATTTGGTCTCTACTTGCTGCAAGCCTACTGCAGGCTCTGATTCCACTGCTGTGGGCTGGTGTGGCAGCACTAGGCCTACTTCCAAGTAATGCTAACCTCCTAATATGAGCAGTAGCAGCTTGAGATCAGGGAGGTACAACTAACTACTTCTGCCTGTCTGAGCACACTGTTAGATGACCCATGTATTGCGAAGAGTGAAATTAGACGTCATGACGACAGTATATTTTTTTTAACTTCTTTATTATGGCCCTCAGTCTTAGTACATAAGGAACAGCTTGGTGGAGGCGTCCAGATGCCTCTCATGCGAAACAATACATGATCGGCATTGCTGACAGCCCAAAGAGCAGCGCCGAGCATGGACTTCACTGAATACCACTGTCACCGATGTCTCCATCTATGATGGTAATGACAGCGAGTTAGTGCAGCTGACGATACCACTTAGGTAGCCGTAACTTCCCTCCAGCGAGCGGGGGGCTCTTTGCTCCAGCGGCGGCTGTTGTCATGACACAGGGCAGGTCTCTGTATTGCATACGGGGACGCCACTCAGGGTGTCACAGGCTTGTGGTGGAGGCTCTGATACTGTGACGAGAATACTTTAGTACACAAATGGCTGAATACTTATACGCTCCTGAGTGTGTCCGTTCACAGCCTAAGGCACGTACTCTAAACACTCCTGTTGTGACAAATGAGGAAATGCTTTCTGTTCTCTATTAGAGTTTTGGAGTGTCGGTTTTTGCTATGTCGCTCCCAGCTGGCTCTGCATCATAGCGCCTGTCTGCCATGTTTTGCTTCGCAACGCATAACACCTGCGGCCGGCTGTTTTGCAACTTACTTCCACTCTGGCGATCTTTTTGTCCGAATACGGTCGTATGCTAATTGCCCTTCTTTTTTATCAAGACTCGGTCGCTCGGGTCGATCAAGCTAGATTAAGCTTTACACTAGAGTTCCTGGCGAATGGCCCTTCCGGGCCTGTTTCGCGTCTTAAAAATTATTCTAACGATTGGTTTCTTTAACCCTATCACTTCATGTTACACATTTCTACAAGGCCTCTTGTCCTGGTTCTTAAACAGCACGGAACTTATTTCATTACTACGATTCTTGCACAACGACTTCTAACTTTCTACTCCAAACCTATAAGCTAAAATGAATCAGTTATCGTTAATACTAGGACCTTGTTCGTTCATCTTCCTTGTGCTGCTCGGGTTACCCAGTCCACTAAAATCTGAACGACGTTAGGGTCTGAACTCAGTCTTGTGCTTCGACTTCTACGGACTACGCTCAGCAGAAAAAGTGCCCCTGCGGTGGTTGGTATGTCAATAGTCAATGTTGTCTCTTTTAGGTAATAATTTCGCCGATATAAATATACGTGTTGCACTGATGTTTCCAGAGATACTCATCCCTTCTGCTACTTCAGAGGTGTGTTTGTCGACTGCATTAATTCCGGCCCTAAAGTGTGCTTCAAGCTGATTACATTTGAGGCAGGTATCACTTCAGTGGGCTCCTCACGCCAATAAAAACGAAGCGGCGAAAAATTCATGTGTATTATTCCCGAAATTGTGGCAGGCTGATAGAACGTGGGCCTCATTATCCCGGATGCTGTCCCATATAATAATAAACCACTCCCATTTCATTTTAGCCTTTTTGCTGCCATAAGCTTCCCTGCTCGAAACAACTAGCCACTACTACCGTCATGCCAGAGGTAGAGAACAAAAATGCGCCTCGACCTTCTGAAGATGCAGTTCCAGCTCGATCACATTTTATTGCATTCTCTTTCCTCCTTTTGTCTCATCAGCAATTTCACTGCACAGGAATTCGGCCTCTATCTTATTGCCATATGCGGACATACCACAACTTCCCCTCAGCAGCTTTTTCTTAACTTTGCTTCCTCCATTGCTACACTGTCTTACCTTATCTTTTCAAGTTAATAATAGTTGCAATGTTTTTACTCAAACAAATATCTTCAGTATCCCAGAAAGGATATGCACAAACTATGTAGCACTGGAAACGTGCTTCTTTCCTTGCTACTGGTATAGAGACCGAAATGGAAACTATCGCTCCATTAATTCTCACCAACTCTGTGGCTACCTTGAAATTAGTATGTGTTCTAAAACCAACCCCAACTCCGGCTGTTGTTCCTCTGTACTCTCCGTAGACCCTCTGCAAAATGCTCAGGCGACAATAAGTTTACCCGTAGCTGACGTCTTACAGCCGCCCTCCTGTAGTTCTGTCTCCCTCCTGTCTCCTGCAAACTGCAACGATTTTGTCATTACTGCTTTCCTAACTAAGACTTCTACTTCGGTTTTTAGTTCCCTGATATTCTGATCAACTCTCTGTTACGTAGCTCGGGCACATCGCAGAGTAAAACTAAACTAAACTACTTCCGAACTGGCCTTGGAAGGCCCAACGGTACCGACCGGCCGCCGTGTCATCCTCAGCCCACAGACTTCACTGGATGCGGATATGGAGGGACATGTGGTTAGCGCACCGCTCTCCCGGCCGTATGTCAGTTCACGATACCGGAGCCGCTTCTTCTCAATCACGTAGCTCCTCAGCTTGCCTCACAAGGGCTGAGTGTACCCCGCTAGCTAACAGCGCTCGGCAGACCGATTGGTTACCCATCCAAGTGATAGCCCAGCCCGACAACGCTTAACTTCCGTGATCTGAGGGGAACCGCTGTTACCACTGTGGTAAGGCCGTTGTCAGTTGTCATAGTAGTCATGTGTTACTCGATACGTCCTTCTACACTACTGGCCACTAAAATTGCTACACCACGAAGATGACGTGCTACAGACGCGAAATTTAACCGACAGGAAGAAGATGCTTTGATATGGAAATGATTAGTTTTTCAGAGCATTAACACAAGGTTGGCGCCGGTTGTAACACCTACAACGTGCTGACATGAGGAAAGTTTCCAACCGATTTCTCATACACAAACAGCAGTTGACCGGCGTTGCTTGGTGAAACGTTGTTGTGATGCCTCCTGTAAGGAGGAGAAGTGCGTACCATCACGTTTCCGAATTTGATAAAGGTCGTATTGTAGCCTACCGTGATTGCGGTTTATCGTATCGCGACATTGCTGCTCGCGTTGGTCGAGATCCAGTGACTGTTGGCAGAATATGGAATCGGTTGGTTCAGGAGGGTAATACGGAACGCCTTGCTGGATCCCAACGGCCTTGTGTCACTAGCAGTCGAGGTGATAGGCATCTTATCCGCATGGCTGTAGCGGATCGTGCAGCCACGTCACGATCCCTGAGTCAACAGATGGGGTCGTTTGGAAGACAGCAACAATTTGCACGAACAGTTGGACGTCGTTTGCAGCAGCATGGACTATCAGCTCGGTGACCATGGCTGCGGTTACCCTTGACGCTGCGTCACAGACAGGAGAGCCTGCGATGGTGTACTCAACGACCAACCTGGGTGCACGAATGGCAAAACGTCATTTTTTCGGATGAATCCATGTTCTGTTTACAGCCTCATGATGGTGACCTCATGATGGTGACATCCGTGTTTGGTGACATTGCGGTGAACGCACATTGGAAGCGAGTATTCGTCATCGCCATACTGCCATATCACCCGGCGTAATGGTTTGGGGTGCATAGATTACATGTCTCGGTCACCTCTTGTTCGCATTGACGGCACTTTGTACAGTGGACGTTACATTTCAGATGTGTTACGACAAGTTGCTCTACCCCTCATTCGATCCTTATGAAACCCTACATTTCAGCAGGATAACGCACGACCGCATATTGCAGGTCCTGGACGGGTCTTCCTGGATACAGGAAATGTTGGACTGCTGCCCTGGCCAGCATATTCTTCAGATCTCTCACCAACTGAAAACGTGTGGTCAATGGTGGCCGAGCAACTGGCTTGTCACAATACGCCAGTCACTACTGTTGATGAACTGTGGTATCGTGTTGGAGCTGCATGGGCAGCATTACCTGTACACGCTATCCAAGCTCTGTTTGACTCAATGCCCAGGCGTATCAAGGCCGTTATTACGGCCACAGGTGGTTGTTCTGGATACTGATTTCTCAGGACCTATATACCCAAATTGCCTGAAAATGTAATCACATGTCGGTTCTAGTATAATATATTTATCCAATGAATACCCGTTTATCATCTGCATTTCTCCTTGGTGTAGCAATTGTAATTACCAGGAGTGTATAAACATCCAAGCTGCGTAATGTGCCAGTCGCTCATGGCTTTGTTCTCTTTTGCCCACTGCTTAACGCTATTCTATGGTGTCGTCCACTCTTCGAACATCTTCCTCATCAGCAGTGCCAAAAATTGTTTCCAAAACTCTCCCCACAGCGTCGATCCAGCCCCTTTTCCTTCATGTATGTGGAATAACCCACAGTATGTGGTCAGCTCACTCCTTAAACTATCATTTTCCTACCCCCTCAATTTCATAGCTGCTCCGCAGATGCTTACACTAATTGCACTAAATCTGTACCAAACTCCCAAAAAATATTTAATGAATTTCTCCAAGGCCTTCATCCATACGGCTTCCTCGTTGCTGTTTCATTTACAACCTTATCTTCCTTTACGGTCTGCAGGGGAAAGGCTTCTACTGTCCTAAGCGCAGTAGACATTCTCGTCAGCAATTGGATCTTTACTGTGAAGGTAGTGTCTACTCCTTGGTATAGCCCTAGATACTCGTCTTTCCCTCCGGTGTGTACGAAGTTGATAGCGTCGCTCACTGGCCAACTACGGTGACCTTGCCGTATGGCCCACTGCCTCTCTTTGTTTCTCTAGTACTCTGTTCCAAATTTATCTAATTACTCTGGCAGATCCCTTAACAGACTCTGCAGTACTCCTTTTCTTTGTTTTCGCTATGTCGAACGATGGTGGCATTTTATGAGCAAGTACTACTTTATAGGGCGATAATTCTGTATTCATATGCTGTTTTAAGATGTACGCGGAGTCGACATACTTTAAGAAGACATCCCATGTACGTCCATGTGGCATCAACACAACTTCCAGATAATCCTGTGCACTCATTCAGTTCTTCCATTCGCTTGTGGATTGAGACGAGTCGTCCTCAATTTCTTAATACTCAATAACTTACACAGTTCCTTGAATAAGTGTGACGTGATGCTCGTTCCCTGGCCTTCAGCTATTGCTTTTGGCACTCAAAACTTCACCGTCCAGTTATTCACAAGTGCTCGTGCCTCTGTTGTAGCCTCCTGGTTTGGTACTGCGACCATTCTTAGGTATCTGGAAAAATGATGATTGCAAGTACTTAGTCCCAGCAGATGTTTTACTGAATAGACCTAATACATTAATATATATTAAGATGGTATCTGTTCTTTCGAACGTGTCCGAAAGAACAGATACCATCGGTGACCTACAGCTCCTTAGAATGAATTTACAATGAAATGAACACCCTTATCTGCTTACAGGAGTTGACATACGTCAACGGGGACTGATGGAAATGTGTGCCCCGACCAGGACTCGAACCCGGGATCTCCTGCTTACATGGCAGACGCTCTATCCATCTGAGCCACCGAGGACACAGAGAATAGAGCGACTGCAGGGGTTTATCTCTGGCACGCGTCCCGCGAAACCCACATTCTCAACGTATTGACCCGCACTACATTCGTAGTGCGTCTGCCCATTATACTCATTACTTGCGGTGCGTTGCCGATTCCCATAACAGTTCGGGCACAGTTTATGCATTCGCACAGAAGAAGAAGATGGTCAAATGGCCGGAGAGCCTTAACTATATATATATACTAAGATGTCCGAAAGAACAGATACCATCTGTCACCGATGATTTTAATACTTCATTCTCTTCTAACGGTTCCACCACACACAAAATTCCTACCAGCAAGCTAGACTCAACACTGACCCAAAGTGATTTCCCTGTACCTTTAGATGCACAGTCGTGCAGATCAAGTCTTAGAGAGAACATTCACGATTTAATATGTTCATCTTTCGCGACACTGGCTATGCCTTCTTACAACTGAAATATTTTTCCATCAAGTTCCACCCCATGTTGCTGAAGATCGATTATGGCACAATGCTGATACACGAAGTGTCATTGTTGTAACAGTGACAGGGACTTTAGTGTAGTTGCCGCTAAAGAAAACGCGGCGGGATCGACGGGAGCGGCCCGTGAACAAACAAGACGGACGAACGGGAATGGAAGGACAAGCACGATGACAGACAACCAAGCAAGACACCAAGATCAACAACAAAGTACAAAGCAATGGGGTCACAAGAGACAACCTCACGAAATCAAACCAACGCCTACTCGTAAACGGGAAGTAATCACACGCAACATAAACACGATGTCTGTAAGCGAGATGTCAACTGAATCAACACGAATACCAGACTGCCTCGCTGCGTGAGATGCAGCCGCCTAAATACACAACAGGGTATGTCTCTATTGGCCACTGGGACCACGTGCTCCACATTGGCGCCCTCACGTTAGACTCATGGCCATGAGTGCGCGCAGCCACGGCTTACGACGCTACTGCTGCAGAGACCTCTAGCGGTTATCGAGCTCCATGCCGTCTGGCGCGGATTCGAAACCTGCGGCGCTCGGTACCAGAATAATCATAGAATCATTTCACACCCTTCTCTCACATATGTCACAGTCTCCACACTTTGTTTAAATTGAACCATATCCAGCTCAAAGTCTATGTCCACTGATCCTAATGCTGTGTCTTCTTTATCTCATACTACACACAGTGTGTACCGTAGTGGGTCCGATTGCTTACATTTCACCAGATCATTACTGGCGACCGACAATTGCGCTCCTGTGTTCAACAATATCCAGCAGCCCTTTTTTCCTACTGTTCCTCTCATTACACAATCCACCTCTTCATACGATTTCGTAGCAAACAGTCTTAGTGGGGATGACCGTAGGTAGACCTGGGGATCCCGTTGGAGTTTAACACCTTATTCTTCCCTGGTCCTCTACTTCTAAAACTATTACTTCCTCTTACTTTATTCATAACACTCTGAAGTTGGTGACAGTGTCTCGTTACATGATCCACTCGCTTTAAACTGAAACATATTAGCTGCAAACACTGCATTCCATTCGACAAATCGATGTCATGCTCTATAGGTAACCGCAGTGCTGTGCCAAAATCCGTTGGACCCCATGCTTGTCCATACATTTCTTGACATTGCCGCATGCAACCCTCTCAAAAAGCATTGAGAGCTCCCTGCTCCGATTGTTGCAAAGTAATTTAATTGACTGTAGCATCCTGTCCTAATTCAAAGGTACATCCATTAAGTTTCCTTATCCCATCCACAAGCTGTTCCACACTTTCTCTATTTCTCTCAGTTATTATCCCTAATTATCCCCTATAGCGTTTAGCACTACTTCGCTTCGTTTATCTCTGAAGTAACCTTGTTTAAGTTCTTCGAATGTTGCGGCTCCCTTAAGAATTTCTGCGTACCCTAAGTATGTTTTAGATTCTCCTGTTAGCCTCTGTTTTGCAACATTTAATAATTCCTTATAATACCAACCTTCCATCTCAGCCAGATTTCCAAGGTCTCCCACAAAGGCCAGCCTATCGCCAGTTGCCTTACCAGACAAGGGAGCAGTTAAACTTGCGACTGACAGATCTACACCCCTGAGTGATGATCGCGATTCTACCAACCCACGCAGTTCTTTATTATCTGCTGTTAACTGTACTACCCTTACTAACAACCTGCTAGTGCTTTCAGCTCTGACATACCTTGCATCAATGGTTCTATCAGAACGTTTTCCTTGACAACGCTCATTTTGAGAACTAACATTCATAAGACAAGAAAACAAAGTATATTAACTTAATTCATATGCCTAGTCATGAGTCAACTCCCACCACTGCTTAACCACATGCCCCTAATGTTTATGTGTATAACATTTTACTGGAACTGATTCCATACATGGTGCTGAGTAGCGCTCAGGGTAACACTCTGCACATGTAACAGGCACTAACCAAACGCGACTTCCGTGACCTCTGAAACCGGACTAATCCACTAGTTCTCTACCTGCAATAAGATGTACTTTACAAAATGCATGATCATCAAACGAGACGTTGCTCTAACAAGACCACATCAAATGATCTGACTGCAGGGTTAGACAACCCAAGAATTGTAACCCATGGAGAGTGAAATGAAACTTCAGGACGACATAAATTTGTTTAATTCACATCTTTATTCCCGCCGTCGGCTGTAGTACATTCAGAACACTTTGGTGGTGGCTTCCAGTTGCCCCTCAAGTGAAACAATAGTCGTCCAGCATTGCTGACAGCACAAAGAGCAGATCTGAGCATGGCGGCACAGGAATGCCACTGTCAGTGACATCTCCAGCTGCGACCATGATGGCAGCACAGCTGACAGTACTATGGAGGCGGCCGTGACCTTCCTCCAACAATACTCTCGCTGATAGCCTGAGCTCTCATGAGTAGGCACTAATGCTGACAGCTATATTCCTCCACGAGATCATTAGTGGGAATGTGCGACACGCGTTGTGTTTTACCTTGAGCCACAAAACTAGGACTGGATAGGGCACATTCATTGCCACACATATCCGTGACTGCAGTTTAGTTGAGTCGCAGCTCGCATGCCTGCATCAGTGCCTTCACACCCTCTGTCGTCCGTACACTTCCTAGGCGTTGCCCCTACAGAGAGACACAATGATTGTATCATTTAGTCCACTAATAAAATGTATGTTGAATTAATGATGTTTTCTTGAAGGCTCAACACCTGCAACCAGTTAACCGCTCATCACCTTGCTGCTTCACTATCGAGTGCAGTAGTTATGGCTTCTAATGTTGTCAACTTGTTCCCACCATCCACTGTAGCGACCAGCAACCCCCAGCTATTACAAAATGAGCACACACATTATTAATTTCATACTTCCATCACAATTCTGCGCCCAGGGAACGCATATGTAGCCGGTTTATATGTTTGTATGTTGGCAGCGCTTTAGACTACATTGATATCAATGACAGCGCTGTGCGCCTCCTATAAGAGACTCTGTGGCTTCTAACTCACAGTTAGAAATTAATACTCAGCAGTGATGGAGGTTAGAAGCAGTGTTAGAGCGTGCGGACGGTCTGGACATGTGTCCATCATGGAGATTTAATATTGGTTAGACATGGATTATAAAATGTGGGTAATGGAATTATTGACGATTATATAATTTTTGGAACTGGATATCGCATGATTAACGTAAAATCTGCTAATTGCATAGTTTGCTCTGCAACAAAATCTTTTCTTTGCTAACCACATGCCTATTAGTACTTAGGGCCTACAGTAGTTAGAATTTTTTTATTTACCTGGTTTTATACCTGCTGTATTTGCTGAAGTTCGTGTCATGAAGATATTCTGTGAGGTAGGTGACTAATGAAATGTATGGGTTATTGTTAGGATATCTTCTAGTTCAGGGCCATTCCTTTATGTTAATGAGCAGTCCCATTGCGTTATCCTTGTATATTGTGGGTCATAAGTGAATAGAACAAGTTTCAGCTGTATTTGTCGGGGAAAATTCTGTAGGTCCTTGTTGAAACGTTAAGGACAAGTAAAGTGACAGTACTTCAGTTTCACGCAGCAGTTTACGATATTTCACTTGCATTTAATTTCACTCAGCAGTTTCAGAATTAAATAAAGAAATTTCACCTGTAAACCAATAGCCGTTGATACTTCACTGGAATCTTCCGATTTTCTCGTAGTTTGAAAAACTAGTTCAAGATTACAAATTAGCAAAACAAGACATGGTTGTCTCACTGGGAGGTCCGCGATCGTTCATTAAGTAAAATATGGCGTTTCAGTCTTCGATCGCTATTCACTGTGTGAACTGTGTGTTCTGTACGGACAAGTTACTCTGTAACTACAACATATGATCTGAAGATGGGCAGCTAGCCCGAAACCGGTTATTGAGAATAAAGAATAGCGATCGAAGACTGAAACGCCATATTTTATTACAAATTAGTTATTGTTTACTTGTAGCGCGTAATCGTATCTGGAATTTCCTTTGTAGTTGTAGTTCCTTATTGTTGTACTACATTTTAATGAGCAGTGCAGTTGTGGCATGCACGTGGATTTGCACTAAGTATCACGCAGTCACTATTGCAGCTAATTAGATACTGATTATTTTCAGTGCGATTTTAGTGTGTCTTCCTATTTTTGCTTTCCAAATTGTTTATTTTTCTGTTATCGTGTGAAATACCGTGATAATCATGGCGTGTGGAAAGCTTTACACTTGACTTGAGAAATGACAGTTACGATGAGCTTATCTTGTTAGCATCGCCTATTAATGAATTGACGAATATTCAAGACAATAATTTGATAACTGTGTATAGGGACGTAGACCAGGTAGTAAATAGCGGTGTAGAAAGTGAAACAATCAACCAACAGGGAAATATTGTCGATCGATGTGTAAGTAACTGTTCGCCTCACGAATGCGAAATAACAGAACCAAATCTTGCAAATACCGTAGATTGACTTTTCTCAATTAAGTCAAAACTCATTCTCTGCTTTTAAAAATACGAATATTACCGGTGCAAACGCGCTGACGAAAAGTAAAGAGGAACATGTTTCAGTCACTAGTGCATTATTACTGCAATTAATTCAAAATCATTAACAAACACAGCAACAAATGGAACTCTGCGAAGTAAATCAGAAACAAACACAGCAACAGCTTGAAAAGTTAGACGGTATGGAACAAAATTAAAAATAAAAGCAGCAACAACTTCAAAAGTTAGACATAATTGAGCAAACGCTTGAACAAACACGTGAAGATTTAACCTCTGAGATACTTAAAATCGAATTGAAATGTCAAAAAAATTGTAAAGATGTAAAATCACAAATTTGTGAGCATTTCCAGCCCAGTTTTTTGATACATGAAGATACGTTACAGAATCATGAAGCAGCCATAAGAGAACTGCAGATCATTGTTCACGAAAATCGTGGTACTTGGCAGGCTAAAACTGACTCATTGCAACTTCCGATACGAACACGCAACTTGTAACAGATCAGGAAAACTTAAAATTACACAGTGGATACAATAAAATTTGGTTCAGAGAAACACAGGGTGGAAATCAGCTCATTATCGGAAAAAGTAGCCGAACTTTCGGATCAGTTAACAAATTTATCTACGATGGTAGATGATGATTTACACGATAAAAGACCGGTAGCCTTAATTGATACAGAGGAGTACAAGGAAATTGGGAAATTTAAACAAAGTCAGAATCACATTACATCTCCACAAAACAGAAATGCGGGAAGTACAACATCAGCTGGCACACGTGATACAAGTGTTACATGTTTCACAGGATAGTCGCCCCCCGACACTGGAAGAGGGATTTAGAAATACGAAAAAGTCACAAAGTAATAACAATGGGTATATCAGAGATTTTGAAAATAATCGGCAGTGTGCAGCGAGCCTTGAGATGAAACCGCCGAAAAGACGTAAGAATGGCACATTTGAGAGTCGCCGTCACGATGAGTTTGACTATAAGCTCTTCGTTACAACACGTAAATTTAAAACATTCCAGAATTCCAGTAATGACATACATCCACAAGCTTGACTTCATCAATTTTCTCTTTGTTTTCCTCCTAACTGGTCTTTAGAGCATAGATTAGAATGTATGTGTGGCTATATAGAAAATGAACCAACTGTACAAATGGGATCGTTTATTCGCGACTGTCACAGTGAAGGAGATTTTTATCATGCCTTCCCTTCTACATATTGCTCTCAGGTACTCAAGATCGAGTAAAACATAATATTATAATGATGAAGCATTTCGAACTGTCGGAATTTTCCAGCCCTGTAAAATATTTTTAAGATATGTTGCCCAAACATGAGTATTTGTCAAACCCATACAGCGCCTCGGAACTCATCCGCATTTGCTTAATTAAATTGCCTGAACATTTAAGACATTTTCTTTTGGCAGGATGTTGCAAATATGATATCGAAGCTTTTCATTTACTTTTACAAGAATTGGAAATCGACACTGACAATCGCATGATGCGAAAACAGGAAAACAACAATTACAGGTCACATCCAGCACAATTCCGTGCCGACAGAAATAATAACCGGACACGACAAGATTACTTTCATAACGTAGGTCGTGACCAAAACAGACATCACCCATATGACAACCATTGGCAGAATAACGATAGTTACACAGAAAGGTGATATTTCTGTAGTAATGACTATGACAGAGACCAAAGTAGAAACAAACAATATGGGAATCAGTATAATTATTATCGAGGGGGACAAAACAACTTCAGACACAATGATCCACCTCGAAATTATGATTCCAGGAGAAATTCTCCACCACTTAACGGACAAGAAAAAAATTACCGAAAAGACGACAGACGCTATAGCCATAAGGACAGACCTAATTGAATCAGAACTGGCGTGATTAAAATAGCTCAGGACCCTCTCGTGAAGCTGAATTTGTAGAAATTAGACCTCCAAATCCCAGTAACGATACGCGACAACAGAGAGATAATAGACAGTGACTCTCACCGCAGACAGCCACAAAACGTACTTATGAATCTGACAATGTAGCTGCCGTGACTAACAATTACGTGAAAATAGAAGACTTTCGGGACTTACTCCAGGAACATGACATGAAACAGAACAATAATTGCATATCTTGTAATTCACATCACAGCAAACGACATAAAATTTACGGCAGTCCTATTTCACTAATTAGTGAAACAGCTTTCAGTAAATGCAAAAAAAAGAACAATTGCCCAACACTTCCTTTAGGTAAGATTAAATTACAAGGTGCAATTTTTGGAGAAAGTGTAGATGTACGCCAAGAAACTAACTTAGAATTCTTATGTCAAAGCCACAGATTTAATTGAATTTCTTATTGCACAATTATTGTCGACGGAGATTATATTGGGTGTAGACTTTTTGAATGCGTGTAAAGCAGTTTTAAACTTTCACGGGACTGAAATAAGTTTATAGAAAGAATGTAAAACAATAGCTTTGAAATTTGAAGATTGGCTTTCAAACTATGACGAGGAAATCAATCGGCTTTAGCTTTTGTTAGATCATAGTTTGGAACTTTCGATGGAATATGACAATAAAGATCACTTTGCAAATACTGACAGAGATGATATTGTTAACGAATTTGATAGTAACGTTTTAATTGAGAAAAAAATCATGAAATTGAGAACTATAGTGACACTGATAGGCAGGACCTTTTTGACATTTTACAAGCACATTCCACAGTTTTCATTCACAAATCAGGAACAATTAAAGGATTTCAATATCAATTTCGCGTTCGGGAGCATACTATATTTTGCGTCAGACCATACGCAATTCCGGCCCATTTTAGGGACCGTGTGAGAACGGAAATATAATCTATGCTTGGCGAGGGCATTACTGAACCAGCGGTAAGCTCATACAATAATCCATTTCCTGTTGATAAGAAAAACGGACCGATCAGGCTTGTCTTAGGTTCGAGACAAATAAATACCGTAATAATTCCTGAAAGAGAGAGGCCGCAAACGTTGGAAGTTCTACAAAATTTCAATGGCGTAAAGGTGTTGTCTTCTATTGATCTCAGGTCCAGGTTTTATGAAATTGAACTTCATCCAGAATGTAGAAAATATACGGCTTTTCTTTGTTTCGGCGTATGTTATCAATTTCGGAAACTCCCTGTTGGTATGAACATTTCTTCGGCAGCATTCATTCGTGAGCTAAGTTCCATATTATCTGAGTTCTTAAAACGACACATCAGCCCATACGTGGACGATATTCTAATAGCAGAAGCCTCTTGGGAACAACATAATCGTATAATCAACAATGTGTTACGTATTTTTGCTGAACGTGGAATTACAGTTAACTTGGAAAAATCTGAATTCGGTAGGACAAAGGTGAGTTATTTTGGGTCACATTATTTCTTCTGAGGGCATCCTTCCGGATCCTTGAAAGTTGGATGCAGTCAGGGCCATTCCTGTTCCATCCAGAAAAAGACAAGGCCAAAGTTTTCTAGGTCTCGTGAATTTCTACCGTCGTTTCCTGTGCATACGAATTCTTGTAACACCAAAACTTTGTTCTCTCACTGTCAAAAGCACTATTTGGAACTGGGACGAACAGGCACAGTTGGAATTTGACTCTTTGAAAGAAGCGCTACCTGAAGCGCCAATTTAGCTCACCCAGATCTGTAACAAGATTTCTGCCTTAGAACAGATTCCTCCAAAGTGTGTCTTGGTGCCCATTTACTTCAAGAAGCCATGAAAATGACATTACTATTCAGAAAACCATCTGTTTTGCTTGCCGCGTACTAACAAAAGCAGAAAAAAATTATTCCGTCACTGAATTTGAAGCTTTAGCTATCGTTTGGGCATTTGACAAATTAATTCATAACAGGTTGAAACGTTGGGCATTGTTTTTGCAAGAATTCCGCTTCACAATTGTCTACATTCCTGGCGAGGATAACATTGTTGCAGACGCAGTGTCACGTGCACTGGCTGGCCTTCATAAAACAACACACAAGCTAACCTTGAGGAAAATTACAGTATTCTTTACATTCAAAAAGTTGTCTTTGGAAACGTCAATACTGCATCTGTAAAGGACATTGCTTACGAACAAGACAAGGGTCCGATATGGAAAGATATCAAAAGTAAATGGCATGAAAAGGCACACCGCATATTCGTAACTGTTATCGCATAAGAAACAACATACTCTTCAAACGTTGCACTGTTGATGACAAAGTATGGGTACTTTGAATTCCTGACTATTTTGTCAATAATCTCATGTAGTACATTCATTTCAGCTACGCTTATTTTGGTCCACGAAAATATTATCATCTTCTTCGGACCACTTGTTATTTTAACAACATGAAAAGAACATTAGGAGAGTCTTGTCTATTTGTAAACCTTGTCAAAAAGTTAAGCCATCTACCATCACACATCGTGCTCCATTGTTTCCTATTATTTCTACGAGATTAAAAGAATTTTCTGCTGTTGATCGTTCTGGGACCCTTTGTCAAAACACTGAATGGACTTTCGTACGTTCTCGTTGCTGTTGAACTTAGTTGAAAATTTGCTTCTTTCTCACCGTTACTCAAAGTCACTGGACAGTCTCTATCGAACACCTTTGTTAAAAATTTCTTACGTGAAGTTGAGCACGTTGCAAGGGTCATTTCAGATAACGGACCACAATTCACATCTGCTGCTTGGCCACGCATGCTTCGGAATCGTAAAATCAAGCCTGTGTTTACTTCATTGTACTCACCACACTGTAACCCGTCTGAACGGATTATGAAAGAAATCAATAAGCTTTGCAGACTTCATTTTCACAGAAAGAATCAGTACTGGGACAGATACTTACACTTATTTCCAGACGTACTGAATGAAATGCCTCATGGCTCCACTGCTCTACTACCTATTCTTGTAATGAAGATTGAGGAACCACCGAACAGAATCAGAGAGCTTGTACCTTTTCCGAATACACGTAAACTTCGACACATAGACAATTGATTTGGCTACTAAAAATATAAATTCTGCTGCAGACAAAAGGAGAAAACTACACGGTAAGACAAAAGCAAAGAAACTACATATTAGTCAGAATGTTCTCATTAAAGCGCATTCATTATCACATAAGAAGAAACATATGAGTCATAAATTCTTTCTTATTTATAATGGACCTTGCAGGATCCGACGTATACCGCATAATAATTGCGTTGAAGTTGAAACTCAGTGTACTAAGAAACGTAAAGGATTACACCACATTCCTCATGTATAATCGTTTATTGAGAAATAGTTTGCTTTCTGATTTAGTCTTTCCCATTAAATTTTTCACTTTCAAGTTACTGCTACGCTTTGTCACATTTCGCATGCAGCGATGTTTTGAAGACAACTATCTAATCAAGAACATATGGAACTTATTAAGAAACTGATTTTACGAGTTCACTTTTGTAGCGAACATGCGACACAGTCTCACTAAGTGCACATTTTGATTGTTCATTGCACGATTACGTCACTGCTAGAATGCTCACATTCTTGGAACATATATTAATTTTGAGGTTTTACTGCAACATTTTGGTTTACATGAAAAGACAATTTTTATTTAAAGTACTTTCTGAGAGGTCCCTGATAACAAAGTATTTGGGTTACTTGACAGACTTAACGATTATAGTACGACGCTACTTAGGTGTGACACAATCTTCATTATGGCGTTTGCGCTGCAACTGTTTTATGTCGGCACAGTTTTTTCACGTGCCGCCCGCTGTGGCCGAGCGGTTCTAGGCGCTTCAGTCCAGAACCGTGCTGCTGCTACGGTCTCTGGTTCGAATCCTGCCTCGGGTATGGATGTGTGTGCTATCCTTAGGTTAGTTAGGTTCTAAGTCTAGGGGACTGATTACCTCAGATGTTAAGTCCCATAGTGCTTGGAACCATCAGAACCATTTTTTTCTACGTTCTTCTGGAAAGTAAAACATATTTTAGTAATGACTTTGGTGGCATAGCTGCATTGAGAGAGGTATTTTCGTAACACAACAATACGTTACCTTATAGTACTTTCAAGATCATGTCAATGAACGTAATAACTACGACATTTATGTGCATAGCATTTTACTTTTATATATGACAAGCAAGGTAAGTTCATCGGTTTTTTGAGAACTTGGCTTATGGACGATGGTAACTAAGACACTGGGCACATTTTTACCGCTAAGCAATGATAGAAATTTTCTTACAGCAAGAAGCACAGTCTAGCGCTATATTACGCGCATTTGAGTGATTACTTTTCGTACTTGGAAAATTTTTAAAAATATTTTTGAACTACAGTGATAAAGAGAAGGTTTCCGGCGATACATTCCATTCTGTAGTTTTAATCTGCAACATCTGAGGTATAATTACATTATTCCTCTTGACGGAAGCCTAATTTGTGTACCATGCTTGTGGCAAACGCAAGGAGCCCTAGCTGATATGGTATTTGCTTATACAATTTTATACATCAGTACCATATTACTGTAACACAGAATTACACAGATATCTGGTAATTTTAATGAGAGAAACGAACATTTGTTACGTCAGTGACACATGCCTACGTAATTACACAGTTCGATTACTCCACACTTATGAAATTGTTCTTTGTCTGTAGTTGTGATACTGTGAGAGATTTGGGAGATGTATATAGCATGGGATCATAATTTTTGAAGTGTGTTTGAGGTAGATGACACTACTGAAACTAGCAGAGAGCATTTTTTTAAGCTTTGAGATTATTGGAGGATGTTACGACGAGTTTGAGATTTGACTGATGTCTTATGATGATATTATTATAATGGCAATGTGTATTACGATGTTGAGATATGTTTATGATCAATAGGCTGATGCTATATGAGAAATGTAATTATACTATGTGTTTATTATGATGAAGTATTGAATCAGTATCGATGTAGATGTATATGAATAATGAGTAGGGGTTTGGGACTCTGGTTTGTGGAAAAGGATGTTGGAAAACAAGAATCGTATTTTAAGAGTTATGAAAAGTGGGTATATATGTGAATGTGAATAGCAGAATGCCCCCAGAAATTTTTGGACACTGGTATTCATGAGATTTCGTTCCTAAACACTTCTCCTGTAAATTTTCAACCTGTGAAATTTTTTATTTGTATCAAACTGTCATTGTAGCAAACTGCTGTAGTAAATATCTTGGTAAGAGTATATGTTACCTTGACATAATGCCTTGTTGCGCCCGGCTGTGCACTAGCCGCTTGGAAAAACCCATTCTTTCTAACTTGAAATGGTATTGCTTAAGCCACGGTGCAGCTTACTGTTCTCCAGAAAACGCTCGCACGGCTGTAGAAAAGAGAGGCCATTGACCTCGCTTTGACATTTCTTTGCAGAACACACCACAAATACGACACATTATTACTTGGAAACATATGATTACACTTTGTACCTTCTACTTTATGCTACTTACTGAAATGCTTATGAAGTGATGAGAAATATTTTTATGTCTATACACCTGATTATGACAAGTGTCTTTCTACGAGACTTGAGAGAATTTTTACTGACTTGCGAGATGCCATATGGCTGGTGAATACTGTTTTTGTGTTT
Source organism: Schistocerca nitens (assembly GCF_023898315.1). Classification (NCBI taxonomy): domain Eukaryota; kingdom Metazoa; phylum Arthropoda; class Insecta; order Orthoptera; family Acrididae; genus Schistocerca; species Schistocerca nitens. Next base: position 421,917,271 of record NC_064615.1, read on the forward strand.
TGATTTGCACACATTTGGTTACTTTATTTGATATCTAGTTTCTAACCGCCCTGCAGTACTGGTTTTATAAAATAAAATTCAATACACGGCCTTATGTAAACACTTTCCGTCAACAAATCCATTAAAAATAATTTTATGATCAACATTCTTACAAAACAGAACTTGGAAAGGAATGAACAATAAGAAGGAGAAGGGACTAGTAACAGAAATTGCATGCCTATTTTACTTTACAAGGACTTGGTAATTTTTTGGTGGAATAACTTGTTGTGTTGCAACACTCTAATGTTAAGATGTGACATAGACATTAAGATGTGAATGGGCTTTTCCCTTATCCATATTGCTATGTTTACTGTCATATTTTTTCTGCTTGTACTTTCTGATGTTTAGGTATGAGTTATTGCATTTGCTGCTGCTATTTGTCAGGCATTGTCCTACTGAATGTTACTTTATATTACTGAGATAAGCCAGTTTTACACCTGTTTTTTTCTTGTTTGCTGCATATTGCCTTATATTAGTTATAATGTTGCATTTTCTTTGCCAATTCAGATATACTGCTACTTGCTCTGCTATTTACCTAATAAGATAAAATTGGTATAATTTTTTTCCTTCTAATACTAAGCCGCTTTCACTATGATCAGGAATACTGTTATCCTCAAATCTAATTTGTTTTTGTAATAATGCTCATGTGTCAAGTTAATTTTTCTAAGGATATTCTCATATATTTATTTACTTATACCACAATTCCTGTAATACTCATGTATGCAATGCTGAAAGTTCTTAAACTCATGTATATGCTTATTTTTATTATTTTGTAATGCCTGTGTTACTACAAAGTTATCTGTATTATCATGTCCTTTACTGTAATGATGTGTTCTTTACCTTTGTAATTGTATTCTTATGCTGTAAAATGGTAACTGTATAGACACCAGTTCTTCAAGTTAAGTAAATAGTAAGGATTCATTTCACTGCACACATTTGTCTGTTGGTCATACTATATGTATAAAATCTCAAAGGTTATATGACTGAGTTAGTGCTTGCATGTGTGTTGATAATTCAGCATGGGTCTGGTTAACAACATTGCTGTTTCTAAGGATATTACGAAAAAATTAGTGAGTGCACAAGTGGTGGTTCATGGACTTGCTGCATTATCCTCAAGACTCTTGATTGTGCAATCACACAGTCGCAACGGATGCCTGCAGGCCATCTCTGCAAATACTATAGTGGGACTGCATCTTTGGTGGCCCACTACTACCATAATCTCTACAAGGAATACTGTGGGTCTGCTCTGCGGTGACATACCAATTCTACCAATATTCTTCAAGATTTCGACTGTCTATGGTGTGGGTCTGCTCTGTTGTGGCCCATTACCAATCTTCATATCTTCATGTCAAGAGTCAGCACTGTGTTTCCGTTGGGAGGACAACACTACTTCTTCAAGACTGCATGGAGCTCCACTACTTACGTGTCCATTTTCTTTTACTGCTCAAACTTTCTGCAAAAAACTGTCATAGACTGTTCTTCTAATGAATGATTAGGACTGTCTTTAGGGACTGTGAGGACATTTTTTGCTTTATGGACCAACAGTATGTTACTAATTGTATGTATCTGATCTACTTGATATTGTTAATATAATTTTTTTTTAAGAAATTAGTCTTGCCCACTTCTCAAAACACTTTGTAAAATTTTTTTCAGAGGAGAAGGGGGGGGGGGGGGGGAGGGGCTATGTAAGTAGCCTGTTTGTATTGTTGTATGTTCGCAGCGCTTTAGACTGCATTAATATCACTGACAGCGCTGTGCGCCCTCTGTAAGAGACTCTGTGGCTGGTCGGACTCACAGTTAGAAGTTAATAGTTAGCAGTGATGGAGGTTAGAAGAAGTGTTAGCACCAGCGGACGGTCTGACGTGTGTCCGACATGGAGATTTGGCTCTGAGCACTATGGGACGTAACTTCTAAGGTCGTCAGTCCCCTAGAACTTAGAACTACTTAAACCTAACTAACCTAAGGACGTCACACACATCCAAGCCCAAGGCAGGATTCGAACTTGCGACCGTAGCGGCCGCGCGGTTCCAGACTGTAGCGCCTTTAACCGCTTGGCCACCACGGCCGGCGACATGGAGATTTAATGTTGGCTGGTCATGGATTGTAAAATGTGGCTAATGGCATTATTGACGATTATATAATTTTTGGAACTGGATGTCATGGACAATTATACAATTTTAGGAACTGGATGTCACATGATTAAAGAAAAATCTGCTAAATACACTGTTTGCTCTGCAACAAAATCGTTCCTGTTGCTGACCACATGTTTATTAGTAGTTAGAGTCTACAGTAGTTAGAGCCTTTTTATTTAGTTGGCCATATACCTGCTGTATTTTCTGTAGTTCGTGTCATGAAGATTTTCTGTGAGATAAGTGACTTACGAAATGTATGGGTTATTATTAGGATTTCTTCTAATTCAGGGCCACTCTTTTGTGTTAATATATAGTCATATTGCTTTATCCTTGTATATTGTGGGTTATAAATGAATAGAATAAGTTTGTGCTGTATTTGTCATGGAAAATTCTGTAGGTCAGTATTGAAATGATAAAGGCTAGTAATGTGACAGTACTTCAGTTTCACTAAGCAGTTTAAGAAGGTTCACTTGCATTCAGTTTCACTCAGCAGTTTCAGAATTAAATAAAGAAGTTTCAAACTTAACTACGCAGTAACTTTAGAAGAGGCCTTCACGATGTAGTTCCATTCTCCTTACACCTTATTGTAATTCACGAATAATGTGGTATAGTGTTGGTGGGGAGGCTTGTGTACCTTAGCCATACAGACAGCCGTACCGTAGATGCTACCACAACGGAGGGGTATCTGTTGAGAGGCCAGACAAATGTGGGTTCATGAAGAGAGGCAGCAGCCTTTTAAATAGTTTCAGGGGCAACAGTCTGGATGATTGACTGATGTGGCGTCGTAAAGTCAGCCAAAATGACCTTTCTGTGCTGGTATGCGAACGGCTGAAAACAAGGGGAAACTAGAGCTGTAATTTTTCTCGAGGACATGCCGCTTTAGTGTATGGTTAAATGATGATGGCGTCCTCTTGCAAAAAATACTCCGAAGGTAAAATAGTTCCCCATTCGGATCTCCGGGCAGGGACTACTCAGGAGGACGTTGTTATCAGGAGAAAGAAAACTTGAGTTCCATGGATCGGAGCATGGAATGTCATATCCCTTAATCGGGCAGGTAAGCTAGAAAATTTAAAAAGTTAAATGGATAGATGTAAGTTAGATATAATGGGAATTAGTGAATTTCGATGGCAGGAGGAACAAGACTTCTGGTCAGTGAACACAGGTTTATAAATACAAAATGAAATAACGGTAATGCAGGAGTAGGTTTAATAATGAATAAAAAATAGGAACGCGGATACGCTACTACGAACAGCATAGTGAACGCAATATTGTAGCCAAGATATACACGAAGTCCACGCCTACCACAATAGTACAACATTTATATGCCACCTGTCTCCGCATATGCGGACGAGATGATGAAAAGACTGAAGAAATGTATTATGTGATAATAGAAGTTATTCAGATAGTCAAGTGAGACGAAAATTTAATACTCAATGGGGACAGGAATTCCATAGTTAAAGGAAGTAAGAATTTAATAGTCATGGGGGGATTAGAATTCGGCAGTACGAAAGGGAAGAGAAGGAAAAGTAGTAGGTGAATACGGACTGGGAGTAAGGAATGAAAGAGGAAGCCGCCTGGTAGAATTTCCCACGGAGCATAACTTAATCATATCTAATACTTGATGTAAGAATCATGAAAAATGGTTGTATACGTGGAAGATGCCTGTAGACACTAGAAGGTTTGAGAGAGATTATGTAATGGTAAGACAGAGATTTAGGAACCAGGTTTTAAATTGTAAGATTTTTCCAGGGGCAAATGGTTCAAATGGCTCTGAGCACTATGGGGCTTAACATCTGAGGCCATCAGTCCCCTAAAACGTAGAATTTTTTTTTTTTTTTTGGTCATCAGTCTACTGACTGGTTTGATGCGGCCCGCCACGAATTCCTTTCCTGTGCTAACCTCTTCATCTCAAAGTAACACTTGCAACCTACGTCCTCAATTATTTGCTTGACGTATTCGAATCTCTGTCTTCCTCTACAGTTTTTGCCCTCTACAGCTCCCTCTAGTACCATGGAAGTCATTCCCTCATGTCTCAGCAGATGTCCTATCATCCTGTCCCTTCTCCTTATCAGTGTTTTCCACATATTCCTTTCCTCTCCGATTCTGCGTAGAACCTCCTCATTCCTTACCTTCACCTAATTTTCAACATTCGTCTGTAGCACCACATCTCAAATGCTTCGATTCTCTTCTGTTCCGGTTTCCCCACAGTCCATATTTCACTACCATACAATGCTGTACTCTAGACGTACATCCTCAGAAATTTCTTCCTCAAAATAAGGCCGGTATTTGATATTAGTAGACTTCTCTTGGCCAGAAATGCCTTTTTTGCCATAGCGAGTCTACTTTTGATGTCCTCCTTGCTCCGTCTGTCATTGGTTATTTTACTGCCATGGTAGCAGAATTCCTTAACTTCATTGACTTCGTGACCATCAATCCTGATGTTAAGTTTCTCGCTGTTCTCATTTCTACTACTTCTCATTACCTTCGTCTTTCTCCGATTTACTTTCAAACCATACTGTGTACTCATTAGACTGTTCATTCCGTTCAGCAGATCATTTAATTCTTCTTCACTTTCACTCAGGATAGCAATGTCATCAGCGAATCGTATCATTGATATCCTTTCACCTTGTATTTTAATTCCACTCCTGAACCTTTCTTTTATTTCCATCATTGCTTCCTCGATGTACAGAGTGAAGAGTAGGGGCGAAAGGCTACAGCCTTGTCTTACACCCTTCTTAATACGAGCACTTCGTTCTTGATCGTCCACCCTTATTATTCCCTCTTGGTTTTTGTACATATTGTATATGACCCGTCTCTCCCTATAGCTTACCCCTACTTTTTTCAGAATCTCGAACAGCTTGCACCATTTTATATTGTCGAACGCTTTTTCCAGGTCGACAAATCCTATGAAAGTGTCTTGATTTTTCTTTAGCCTTGCTTCCATTATTAGCCGTAACGTCAGAATTGCCTCTCTCGTCCCTTTACTTTTCCTAAAGCCAAACTGATCGTCACCTAGCGAATTCTCAATTTTCTTTTCCATTCTTCTGTATATTATTCTTGTAAGCAGCTTCGATGCATGAGCTGTTAAGCCGATTGTGCGAAAATTCTCGCACTTTTCAGCTCTTGCCGTCTTTGGAATTGTGTGCATGATGCTTTTCCGAAAGTCACATGGTATGTCGCCAGACTCGTACAGGGTGTTTCAAAAATGACCGGTATATTTGAAACGGCAATAAAAACTAAACGAGCAGCGATAGAAATACACCGTTTGTTGCAATATGCTTGGGACAACAGTACATTTTCAGGCGGACAAACTTTCGAAATTACAATAGTTACAATTTTCAACAACAGATGGCGCTGCAAGTGATGTGAAAGATATAGACGACAACGCAGTCTGTGGGTGCGCCATTCTGTACGTCGTCTTTCTGCTGTAAGCGTGTGCTGTTCACAACGTGCAAGTGTGCTGTGGACAACATGGTTTATTCCTTAGAACAGGGGATTTTTCTGGTGTTGGAATTCCACCGCCTAGAACACAGTGTGGCTGCAACAAGACGAAGTTTCCAACGGAGGTTTAATGCAACCAAAGGACCAAAAAGCGATACAATAAAGGATCTGTTTGAAAAATTTCAACGGACTGGGAATGTGACGGATGAACGTGCTGGAAAGGTAGGGCGACCGCGTACAGCAACCACAGAGGGCAACGCGCAGCTAGTGCAGCAGGTGATCCAACAGCGGCCTCGGGTTTCCGTTCGCCGTGTTGCAGCCGCGGTCCAAATGACGCCAACGTCCACGTATCGTCTCATGCGCCAGAGTTTACACCTGTATCCGTACAAAATTCAAATGCGGCAACCCCTCAGCGCCGCTACCATTGCTGCACGAGAGACATTCGCTAACGATATAGTGCACAGGATTGATGATGGCGATATGCATGTGGGCAGCATTTGGTTTACTGACGAAGCTTATTTTTACCTGGACGGCTTCGTCAATCAACAGAAATGGCGCATATGGGGAACCGAAAAGCCCCATGTTGCAGTCCCATCGTCCCTGCATCCTCAAAAAGTACTGGTCTGGGCCGCCATTTCTTCCAAAGGAATCATTGGCCCATTTTTCAGATCCGAAACGATTACTGCATCACGCTATCTGGACATTCTTCGTGAATTTGTGGCGGTACAAACTGCCTTAGACGACACTGCGAACACCTCGTGGTTTATGCAAGATGGTGCCCGGCCACATCGCACGGCCGACGTCTTTAATTTCCTGAATGAATATTTCGATGATCGTGTGATTGCTTTGGGCTATCCGAAACATACAGGAGGCGGCGTGGATTGGCCTCCCTACTCGCCAGACATGAACCCCTGTGACTTCTTTCTGTGGGGACACTTGAAAGACCAGGTGTACCGCCAGAATCCAGAAACAATTGAACAGCTGAAGCAGTACATCTCATCTGCATGTGAAGCCATTCCGCCAGACACGTTGTCAAAGGTTTCGGGTAATTTCATTCAGAGACTACGTCATATTATTGCTGCGCATGGTGGATATGTGGAAAATATCGTACTATAGAGTTTCCCAGACCGCAGCGCCATCTGTTGTTGAAAATTGTAACTACTGTAATTTCGAAAGTTTGTCTGCCTGAAAATGTACTGGTGTCCCAAGCATATTGCAACAAACGGTGTATTTCTATCGCTGCTCGTTTAGTTTTTATTGCCGTTTCAAATATACCGGTCATTTTTGAAACACCCTGTATATTCTACACACCAACGTGAATAGTCGTTTTGTTGCCACTTCCCCCAATGATTTTAGAAATTCTAATGGAATGTTATCTATCCCTTCTGCCTTATTTGACCGTAAGTCCTCCAAAGCTCTTTTAAATTCCGATTCTAATACTGGATCCCCTATCTTTTCTAAATCGATTCCTGTTTCTTCTTCTATCACATCAGACAAATCTTCACCCTCACAGAGGCTTTCAATGTTTTCTTTCCACCTATCTGCTCTCTCCTCTGCATTTAACAGTGGAATTCCCGTTGCACTCTTAATGTTACCACCGTTGCTTTTAATGTCACCAAAGGTTGTTTTGACTTTCCTGTATGCTGCGTCTGTCCTTCCGACAATCATATCTTTTTCGATGTCTTCACATTTTTCCTGCAGCCATCTCGTCTTAGCTTCCCTGCACTTCCTATTTATTTCATTCCTCAGCGACTTGTATTTCTGTATTCCTGATTTTCCCGGAACATGTTTGTACTTCCTCCTTTCATCAATCAACTGAAGTATTTCTTCCGTTACCCATAGTTTCTTCGCAGCTACCTTCTTTGTACCTATGTTTTCCTTCCCAACTTCTGTGATGGCCCTTTTTAGAGATGTCCATTCCGCTTCAACTGTACTGCCTACTTCGCTATTCCTTATTGCTGTATCTATAGCGTTAGAGAACTTCAAACGTATCTCGTCATTCCTTAGTACTTCCGTATCCCACTTCTTTGCGTATTGATTCTTCCTGACTAATGTCTTGAACTTCAGTCCATCACTACTATATTGTGATCTGAGTCTATATCTGCTCCTGGGTACGCCTTACAATCCAGTATCTGATTTCGGAATCTGTCTGACCATGATGTAATGTAACTGAAATCTTCCCGTATATCCCGGCCTTTTCCAAGTATACCTCCTTCTCTTGTGATTCTTGAACAGGGTATTCGCTATTACTAGCTGAAACTTGTTACAGAACTCTATTAGTCTTTCTCCACTTTCATTCCTTGTCCAAGCCCATATCCTTCTGTAACCTTTTCTTCTACTCCTTCCCCTACAACTGCATTCCAGTCGCCCATGACTATTAGATTTTCGTCCCCCTTTACATACTGCATTACCCTTTCAATATCGTCATACACTTTCTCTATCGTTCATCTTCAGCTTGCGACGTCGGCATATATACCTGAACTATCGTTGTCGGTGTTGGTGTGCTGTCGATTCTGATTAGAACAACCTGGTCACTGAACTGTTCACAGTAACACACCCTCTGCCCTATCTTCCTATTCAAAACGAATTCTACACCTGTTAGCGCCGGCCGCGGTGGTCTCGCGGTTCTAGGCGCGCAGTCCGGAACCGTGCGACTGCTACGGTCACAGGTTCGAATCCTGCCTCGGGCATGGATGTGTGTGATGTCCTTAGGTTAGTTAGGTTTAAGTAGTTCTAAGTTCTAGGGGACTGATAACCACAGCAGTTGAGTCCCATAGTGCTCAGAGCCATTTGAACCATTTTTTTCTACACCTGTTATACCATTTTTTTACTGCTGTTGATATTACCCGATACTCATCTGACCAGAAATCCTTGTCTTCCTTCCACTTCACTTCACTGACCCCTAGTATATCTAGATTGAGCCTTTGCATTTCCCTTTTCAGATTTTCTAGTTTCCCTACCACGTTCAAGCTTCTGACATTCCACGCCCCGACTCGTAGAACGTTATCCTTTCGTTGATTATTCATTCTTTTTCTCATGGTAACCTCCCCCTTCGCAGTCCCCTCCCGGAGATCCGAATGGGGGACTATTCCGGAATCTTTTGCCAATGGAGAGATCATCATGACACTTCTTCAATTACAGGCCACATGTCCTGTGGGTACATGTTGCGTGTCTTTAATGCAGTGGTTTCCATTGCCTTCTGTATCCTCCTGTAGTTGATCATTGCTGACTCTTCCACCTTTTGGGGCAATTTCCCACCCCTAGGAGGAGAGTGCCCTGAACCTCTATCCGCTCCTCCACCCTCTTTGACAAGGCCGGTGGCAGAATGAGGCTGACTTCTTATGCTGTATGTCTTCTGCCGCCAATGCTGATTATTTATCGAAATTTAGGCAGTGACGGGGATCGAACCCGGGACCGAAGACGTTTCGATTATGAATCAAAGACGCTACCCCTAGACCACGGGAAGAACTACTTAAACCTAACTAACCTAAGGACAACACACACACACACATCCATGCCCGAGGCAGGATTCGAACCTGCGACCGTAGCGGTCACGCAGTTCCAGATTGAAGCGCCTAGAACCGCTCGGTCACACCGGCCGTCTCCAGGGGCAGATGTGGACTCTGACCACAATTTATTGGCTATGAAAAGTAGACTGAAACTCAAGGAACTGCAAAAAGGTAGGAATTTAAGAAGACGGGACCTGTATAAACCGAAAGAACAAGAGGCTGTAGAGAGTTTCAGTGACAGTATTAGGCAACGACTGACATGAGCAGGAGAAAGAGATACAGTAGAAGAAGAATGGATAGCTTTGAGAAATGAAACAGTGAAGGCGGCAGAGGATTAAGTATGTAAAAAGACGGGGGCTAGTAGAAATCCATGGTTAACAGAAGAGATATTGAATTTAAATCATGAAAAGAGGAATTATAAAAATGCAGTAAATGAAGCAGGCGAAAATGAATGCAAACGTCTCAAAACTGAGATCGATGGGAACCGCAAAATGGCTAAGCCGGGATGACCAGAGGACAAATGTAACGATGTAGAAGCATATATCACTAGAGGTAAGGTACATAACTGCCTACAGGAAATTCAAAGAGACCTTTGGAGGAAAGCCGACTTAATACTGGAGGGAAGCGTGGAGGGAGACCAAGAGATGAATACACTAAACAGATTCAAAGGGATGTCGGTTGCAGTAGGATGAAGAGCATTACACAGGATAGAGCAGCATGGAGAGCTGCATCAAACCAGTCTGTGGACTGAAGACAACAACAACAGGAAGTGTTTGCTCCAATTCGCAACAGTGTCATTCAGAGTTGTGTGCAACCCCAATTTATAAACTGGTGGTTAGCATTTTTCATTCCTAGGTTTGCCGCAACGAACCAAAATCTCATTCTGAATTGTGCGCCATTCACTATTTATTAAGGGATGCTTAGCACCTTGAATGCCTGGATCGGATGCACTTGAAGCAGCTCCACGCTTTTCCTGACAGCTGTGTGCCTCTAAGCAATAAGCTCGAGTCAATATACTTCCAATAAAATTTTTCTGGGTCTGTGAGCGTATTGTCAAAATATATGAAATTACAGTCGTTTCGGTCCCTGTTGCAAGCGACCTTCTTCAGGGTGTTTTTGTTTAGTGCTAAATGAGATAACGTTGTTTCTTATATACCTGCAGACATGACTGTTATCTAATTCTGATAGGCTGTTGAGGATGAGGGGGAGGGATGTTAGAAGTCTTTATTGGTGTTTGTACTATTTCTTTTCATTGATGGACACCCAACGTTTTGATTGATCATAGCGTGTAGGCTTTCACGGCCGGAGTCTTCAGTGATTAAAACTTCCGGGCTAAGAGGCCGTGGTCCAATAGTAGAAACACTTCTCCCTGACGTTTCGTTGCCAGCTGCGGGCAACATCATCTGAGGTGAGTCTACAACTGGCTGCTAGGCCGTGGAGGTCCTGTTTATATAGAGCGCGTGGAGGGCGCCACCACTCGTCACGTGTTGTCAACAGTAAAACTATCTCTGGCTGGCGTCATTACTCTCGATCGAAGGTAATCGATTGTCACATCTTTGGTACAAAGTCGATCGCCATATCTTATCTAACTTCAAGCCTTCTTCTTTCCCGTTAAAATTATTGTGGTGTTTAAAAATCTCTACAGCCTATTTGCATGACTCCTTGTGATTGGTGGAAATCGGCAAATGGTAATCCAGGTGGCAGCTGTGACGTGGCATAGTTTTCCTGATTTATAGCGTCGACCGAGACGCGCCAGTACTCTATGTACTTGCGGCCGCTGCCGTCTACCGCGCGCCTGTATGTGTTGCTTCACTTCAACTGTCGTGGCGTAGCGCTGTTGTTGCTGGCAGCCAAGACGTCGGACGTCGGTACACGTCTTCTCTGTTCATATTGGCCGGTCGCTTGCCTCTCTAATCTTCCTCCTCAAAGTAAGAGGCTGTTTCGCCAGTACGCGAGCTTCACCAGAAGCAGTCTGTTTGCCGCACTATTCCTAGTATTCTGCCACTGCTGACTTGGTGTGCTGTCTTAGTGGGATATGTCTTTTGTGTTCAGATATTCGTGTGCTGATTGGTCGCCCCGTCTCGCCTACATACACTAATCCACATTTGCACCTGATCTCGTAAACTCCAACAGCATATAGTTTGTCAACTGTATCTTTCGTTGCGAGAAGAACATTTTCTATTCGGTTGCTGCTTCGGAAAATCGACTTGGTGCCTGCTCGGCGGAGAATTTTGGCCACCCGTTCAGTGACACCTTCAACATACGGTAATGGAGCGAAGTTTTGTGCTTCCTTTTGCTCTCCTCTATTGCCTTTATTCTTTGTCACCATAATTTTATCCGTTCTCGCTTCCCACGCCCGGGTTCGATTCCCGGCGGGGTCAGGGATTTTCTCTGCCTCGTGATGGCTGGGTGTTGTGTGCTGTCCTTAGGTTAGTTAGGTTTAAGTAGTTCTAAGTTCTCGGGGACTGGTGACCCTAGATGTTAAGTCCCATAGTGCTCAGAGCCATTTGAACCATAATTTTATCTATTTATTTCGTTCCATAACCATTGGCACAAGAAATGGACTTGAGGTTCTGTAGTTGACTAGTTAGATGTTCCTTACCGCTGATCCTGTGAGTCTTCCTCGTTAAAGTGTGCGGGGCGGATTTCTTCAGCATAGGGTTACGATGGGAGAAGGCATGCAGGTACCTGTCAGTACTGGTTCGCTTCCTATACAGGGTGGTCCATTGATAGTGACCGGGCCAAATATCTTACGAAGTAAGCATCAAACGAAAAAACTACAAAGAACGAAACTCGTCTAGCTTGAAGGGGGAAACCAGATGGCGCTATGGTTGGCCCATTAGATGGCGCTGCCATAGGTAAAACGGATATTAACTGCGTTATTTAAAATAGGAACCCCCATTTTTATTACATATTCGTGTAGTACGTAAAGAAATATGAATGTTTCAGTTGGACCACTTCTTTCGCTTTGTGATAGATGGCGCTGTAATAGTCACAAACGTATAAGTACGTGGTATCACGTAACATTCTGCCAGTGCGGACGGTATTTGGTTCGTGATACATTACTCGTGTTAAAATTGACCGTTTACCAATTGCGGAGAAGGTCGATATCGTGTTGTTGTATTGCTGTTGTGATCAAAATGCTCAACGGGCGTGTGCAATATATGCTGCTCGGTATCCTGGACGACGTCATCCAAGTGTCCCGACCGTTCGACGGATAGTTACGTTATTTAAGGAAACAGGAAGTGTTCAGCCACATGTGAAAAGTTCACCAAGACCTGCAACAAATGATGATGCCCAAGTAGGTATTTTAGCTGGTGTCGCGGCAAATCCGCACATCAGTAGCAGACGTATTGCGCGAGAATCGGGAATCTCAAAAACGTCGGTGTTGAGAATGCTACATCAACATCGATTGCTCCCGTACCATATTTCTATGGCAACGACTTTGAACGTCGTGTACAGTTCTGCCCCTGGGCACAAGAGAAATTACGGGACGATGAAAGATTTTTTGCACGCGTTCTATTTATCGACGAAGAGTCATTCAGCAACAGCGGTAACGTAAACCCGCATAACATGCACTATTGGGAAACGGAAAATCCACGATGGCTGCAACAAGTGTAGTACGACCTTGGCGGGTTAATGTATGGTGCGGCATTATGGGTGGAAGGATAATTGGCCCCCATTTTTTCGATGGCAATCTAAATGGTGCAATGTATGCTGATTTACTACGTAATGTTCTACCGATGTTACTACAAGATGTTTCACTGCATGACAGTGGCGATGTACTTCCAACATGATGGATGTCCGGCACATAGCTCGCGTGCGGTTGAAGCGGTATTGAATAGCATATTTCATGACGGATTGGTCGTCGAAGCACCATACCATGGCCCGCACGTTCACCGGATCTGACGTCCCAGGATTTCATTCTGCGGGGAAAGTTGAAGGATATTTGCTATCGTGATCCACCGACAACGCCTGACAACATGCGTCAGCGCATTTTCAATGCATGTGCGAACATTACGGTAGGCGAACCACTCGCTGTTGAGAGAAATGTCGTTACACGTATTGCCAAATGCATTGAGCTTGACGGACATCATTTTGAGCATTTATTGCAGTAATGTGGTATTTACAGGTAATCGCTCTGTAACAGCATGCTTTCTCAGAAATTTTAAGTTCACAAAGGTACATGTATCACAATGGAACAACCGAAATAAAATATTAAAAAGTACCTACGTTCTGTATTTTAATTAAAAAAACCTACCTGTTACCAACTGTTCATCTAAAATCGTGAGCCATATGTTTGTGACTATTACGGCGAAAAAAGTGGTCCCACTAAAACATTCACATTTCTTTACGTACTACACGAATATGTAATAAAAATGGGGTTTCGTATTTTAAATAACACAGTTGATATCCATTTGACCTGTGGCAGTGCCATCTAACGGGCAAACCGTGGTGCCATCTGGTTTCCCCCTTCAAACTAGACAAGTTTCGTTCTTTGTAGTTTTTTTGTTTGACTCTTATTTCGTGAGATATTTGGCCCCGTCACGATCAATGGACCACCCTGTATACTCTATGGCCCAGTTTACCATCAGGTCTTCTATAAACTTCCACGTCGAGGAAAGGCAGCAGCCCATTCTTTTCTGTATCCTTAGTGAATCAGATTCTGCTGTGCTGCTGGTTGAGGCGTCGGAGGAACTTTCGTAGCTCTTCCTCTCCATGTGACTTGACAACGAAAGTATCATCAACATGTCGGAGCCAACGTTCTGGCCGTAATGGCGCGAACTGGAACGGTGCTTCTTCAAATTCTTCCATAAAGATGTGTGCTGCAATAGGCGAGAGGGGGCAGTCCATAACTATACCTTCTATCTGTTCATAAACGTCCCCTTTCCACCTGAAGAAGGTGATCATTAAACAGTGGCGCACTATGTGGTAGACATCGGGGGCCACGCGTTCCTCTAAGATGCTGATGGTGTCTTGTATCGGTACATTCGTGAATAAAAACGTCGAAGCTAACCATCAGGTCTGTGGCCGAGATACACTTTCTTTTAAAAGTACCACAAAATGGGTGGAGTCCTTAACGTAGGAATTAGAGTGACCAGCCAAATATCGGAGATTTGGAGCCAGTTCCTTTGCTAGATAGTACGAATTAATGGTTCTTACTATCGGTTGTAAAGGAAAGGCCTCTTTATGGTACCTGTGGAACTAGTGGGATGCGTTTTCTGGCCCTGTCGAAAGTCATTGAAGTTTGGTTTAGCAGTGCTTGAGTCGATTTGATTTTCTTGGCCGTCGGACCTCCCTTAAGTTTCCCATAAATGAATTCACTCAGAAGATCCTTCATTCGTTTGTTATAATCTTCCGTGCCCAACACAACGGTCGCATATCAACTGTCCCCTCTTGTTATTACTAAATGAGAGATGTTCTTCAGTTCCGCGATAGCGTGATTTTCCTCTTTCCTGATATTTTATTTACGAGTTTACGAAATCAAGTGCGAATACGGATTAGTGTATGTAGGCGAGACGCGGCGACCTATCAGCACACTGACATCTGGAGACGACAGGTATATCAGACTAAAACATCACACCAAGTCAGCGGTGGCAGAATACCAGGGTGTATGGGGCAAAGAGACTGATTTTGGTGAAGCACGCGTACTGGCGAAACACCCTTTTACATTCAGGAGTAAGATTAGAGAGGCGCCGGCCGAAGAGGCCGTGCGGTTCTAGGCGCTACAGTCTGGAGCCGAGCGGCCGCTACCGTTTCAGGTTCGAAACCTGCCTCGGGCATGGATGTGTGTGATGTCCTCAGGTTAGTTAGGTTTAATTAGTTCTAAGTTCTAGGCGGCTGATGACCTCAGAAGTTAAGTCGCATAGTACTCAGAGCCATTTGAACCATTAGAGAGGCAATAGAAACACCCAAGCGACCAGCCAAAATGAACAGAGAAATGGTTCAAATGGCTCTGAGCACTAAGGGACTCAACTTCTGAGGTCATTAGTCCCCTGGAACTTAGAACTAGTTAAACCTAACTAACCTAAGGACATCACAAACATCCATGCTCGAGGCAGGATTCGAACCTGCGACAGTAGCGGTCTTGCGGTTCCAGACTGCAGCGCCTTTAACCGCACGGCCACTTCGGCCGGCTGAACAGAGAAGACGGGTACCGACTTCCGATTCTTAGCTGCCAGCAACAACAGCGGTTCGGGACGACAGCTCACGCGAAGCAACACATACAGGGGCGCGGGAGACCGAATCGGTCGCAGGTACATAGAGTAAGGTGCGCTTCGGCCGGCGCTAGAAAGCAAGAAAACAACGCCATGTCACCGCTGCCGCCTGGTTTTCCATTCGCTGATTTTCACCAATCACAAGCAGTAATGCAAACTCGAATCAAAACTTCGGCTTTCCATCAATGAAAAGAAATAATACAATCCCTGATAAAGACTCATTACATGTCTCCCCTTAATTCTAAACAGTCTATCAGAATTAGATAACAGCCGTGTCTGCAGGTATATAGGAAACGAAGTTCTCTATTTCAGTAGTAAACAAACACACCCTGAAGAAGGTCGCTTGCAACGGGGACAGAATCGTCCGTAGTTTTACAATGCAGTCACCAAACCCAGAAAAAATTTACTGAAAGTGACAATAGCCGCCAGCCGCGGTGGTCTAGCGATTCTAGGCACGCAGTCCGGAACCGCGGGACTGCTACGGTCGCAGGTTCGAATCCTGCCTCGGGCATGGATGTGTGTGATGTCCTTAGGTTAGTTAGGTTTAAGTAGTTCTAGGTTCTAGGGGACTGATGACCACAGATGTTAAGTCCCATAGTGCTCAGAACCATTTCAACCATTTTTTTGACAATAGCCGCTGAAGCTTACGTTTATATTGAGTCAATTTAGTTCACCGGGCTTCATCCAACAATGTCTCACTGAGCACGCTTGCGGAGATTGTTGAGTGCTGCACAGGCTTTATAGTTAGTTCCGTGGTAGATGAGGAAGAGAGTTGTTGACTGGAGAGGTTCTATGATCTGATGCATAATATGTCCTACTCCCTTTTCGGTCCACTGCCTCTTGTCTTCTCTGGTCTGATCTGATCATACTAAGTTACGTAAGGCATGAACCTCGGAAACTGGTGCTTGTTTAAGAGGCCAGTGGCTTTCTCATCATGTCGTTATCTGAGCATCAATCTCACTGACACGACTACTTTTAAATACACGGGGCCCAACATCCAGTAGTAGAATACACAATCTATTGTGTTACTGTACGTGAGGTGTCTACATGTACACGCATCTTGTTCTAGTTGCATTTCTGATCATGTTGGTTTAGTTTCAATTTTTTTGTCCATTCACTCCAGTATGTTTCTTAACTATCAGAGGACGATCAGCTATTATGTTGAGATATTCAGGATGCAGGTTGTAGTGTGACTAAGGTCCAGAAAAGTTGTTATTAAGTTTCCTCTCGGAGAGGTTGCTACTTAGGCAGAATGTGTCCACCCCGTTTTACAGGGATTGGGACATAGGCAGTATCCATTTATTATATCTATGAGGGTCTTTCACTAAGTAATGCAAAACTTTCTTTTCCTGAAAGAATATTTTATTCACGAATACAGTATACCATATTTTGCACCACAAAATGGTTCAAATGGCTGTGAGCACTATGGGACTCAACTTCTGAGGTCATTAGTCCCCTAGAACTTAGAACTAGTTAAACCGAACTAACCTAAGGACATCACACACATCCATGCCCGAGGCAGGATTCGAACCTGAGACCATTGAAGCAGCACACTTCCGGACTGAAGGGCCTAGAACCGCTCGGCCACAGCGGCCGGCAAAAAAGCTTAATCCTAAAAATCTCCATTTAATGCGAAGGCCTTAGCCACCTTACTGGAGAGCCTATATGCCCGGGTGGTAGCACTCTACTGCTCGACGTCTGAGGCAAAATCGTGTTGTATCAATAACTAGCCCATGGTCCACGTATTGCTTCATGCGGAATGTAAGCTTCATTGGGACAAACATATCTAAGCTGGAGGTGCGAGATCCTGGTTGTAGGGCAGATGAGGAAGGACAGTCCAGTGAATCGCCCTGCTGAAATCCCAAACCAGCTCTGTGGAAACGGCGGTAGATTAGCTGTTTTAGTCGTTAGAATTACGTGGTCGAATATCGCAAATTATTGTATCACGTGCTGGGAATTTTAGTGAGCTCTTAGTGCGCATGCTTCTGTGAGAAAGAGAGGTTTGTTTGCATTTGTGTGGCGACGAACATGCTGAAGCCGTTTCTTCAGTTTCCTAACACAATACACTTCAGAGTTAATAGTTGCACCGTGAAGGAGGACATCAAACAGAAGAACAGAAGAATCAGTTCAGGGTCCCAGTAGACCGGCTATGAGTGCGGGTTTAAACTTGTTTCGTTGCACAGGTGATGTGGCGCCACTCCAGGGCTTGCCGTTTTGTTACCGTTTCAAATGGTTCAAATGGCTCTGAGCACTATGGGACTTAACTGCTGTGGTTATCAGTCCCCTAGAACTTAGAACTACTTAAACCGAACTAACCTAAGGACATCACACACATCCATGCCCGATGCAGGATTCGAACCTGCGACCGTAGCGATCACGCGGTTCCAGACTGTAGCGCCTAGAAACGCACGGCCACTCCGGCCGGCTGTTACCGTTTCGAAATGATCAAGACATGTTTCATCGCCTGTGACGATGTTCGACAACAAGTTGTCGCAAGCAGCCTCGTAGCACTCTGGCAATCCCGCGGATCTGGTCCTTCATTGCTACTTGTTGTCTTCTGTTAGGCACCAAGGAACCCAGCTGCCACACAAACTATGAGTGCCCCAACTGGTGGACGAGTCTGTCGCTACTACTACTACAGACGTTCAGTTCAGCTGCGGGATGTTTGATTGTGATCTGTCGCTCACCTCCAAAGAGAATGCCCGCACTTTCCAGTACTGCAGAATCACAACTAAGTTGTGGCCGGCTGGCAAACGGGGGACATCAGACAGGTTTGGGCGCCATTGCATGGTGACGGGCACCTCGCCCAACTACTCATCGTGCTTTTATTCACTGCCAAGTGTCCGTCGATATTCTGCAAGCGCCTATGAATATCTGTCATATCAGGTTTTCAGCCAAAAGGTACTCAATGACGGCTCTCGCCTTAGAGGCGAATTTCAATATATGAAGTGAAAGTTAAGATATGCTCATTACAGCTTAGGCTTGATTTGAATCAAAATTTCTTTCGTCCTACTATGCTATGAATAACTATATACTCAGCAGAAAATTAACTTTTCTAATAATTTTAATATATACTGGTCAGAGAAGTGAAACGGTAACTTACTACGTCACTGCTACATTTCAACAGTATTAGAATTACTGCTCATTGAGAGATTGTATTTTAAATTGCTGTCTTCAAACATTATGACTATGAGAGCAGTATTGTATAAGACATCTTCTATGTAACGGGCTCAGATTTTTATTTGCTTCAGGATGAATACCATTTCCAGCTTCCTCTCTCAATTAGGGCTCTTTTGCTATGTTAATCATGTTATTAGTAAAGGGAGAGCTAAGATTTCGATCATCCAGTAGTCTAAGTCGATATCTTCCAGTTATTATTTACAGACTTTTTAAAATGTGGGACTGTTTCTTTTCACCTAGGAAACTAATATATACTGAAGTAACAAAATTCATTCACTAATTCAGATGGCCGTAGTAACTAGGACATAAGTTATAAAAAGACAATGCATTGGGGAGCTATCATTTGTACTCAGATGATTCAGGTGAAAACGTCTCCGATTTGTTTATGACCACGTGACCAGAATTAATACAGTACTGGCCATGACGTGCTACAGACGCGAAATTTAACCGACAGGAAGAAGATGCTGTGATATGCAAATGATTAGCTTTTCAGAGCATTCACACAAGATTGACGCCGGTGGCGACACCTACAACGTGCAACGTGCTGACATGAGGAAAGTTTCCAACCGATTTCTCATACGCAAACAGCAGTTGACCGGTGTTGCCTGGTGAAACATTGTTGTGATGCCTCGTGTAAGGAGAAGAAATGCGTACCATCACGTTTCCGACTTCGATAAAGGTCGGATTGTAGCCTATCGCGATTGCGGTTCATCGTATCGCGACATTGCATCTCGCGTTGGTCGAGATCCAATGACTGTTAGCAGAATATGGAATCGGTGGGTTCTGGAGGGTAATACGGAACGCCGTGCTGGATCCCAACTGCCTCGTATCACTAGCAGTCGAGATGACAGGCATCGTATCCGCATGGCTGTAACGGATCGTGCAGCCACGTCTCGATCCCTGAGTCAACAGACGGGGACGTTTGCAAGACCATCTGCACGAAGAGTTCGACGACGTTTGCAGCAGCATGGACTATCAGCTCGGAGACCATGGCTGCGCTTACCCTTGACGCTGCATCACAGACAGAAGCGCCTGCGTTAGTGTACTCAACGACGAACCTGGCTGTATGAATGGCAAAAGGTCATCTTTTCGGATGAATCCAGGTTCTGTTTACAGTATCATGATGGTCGCACCCGTATTTGGCGACATCGCGGTGAACGCACATTGCATGCGTGTCTTCGTCATCGCCATACTGGCGTATCACCCGGCGTGATGGTATGGGATGACACTGGTTACACGTCTCGGTCACCTCTTGTTGGCATTGACGGCAGATTTGAACAGTGGACGTTAGATTTCAGATGTGTTACGACCCGTGGCTCTACCCTTCTTTCGATTCCTGCGAAACCCTACATTTCAGCTGGATAATGCACGACCGCGTGTTGCAGGTCCTGTACAGACTTATCTGGATACAGAAAATGTTCGACTGCTGCCCTGGCCAGCACATTCTCCAGATCTGTCACGAATTGAAAACGTCCTGTCCATGGTGGCCGCGCAACTGGCTCGTACAATACGCCAGTCACTACTTTTGATGAACTGTGGTATCGTGTTGAAGCTGCATGGGCAGCTGTACCTGTACGCGTCAGCTCTATCTGACTCAATGCCCAGGCGCATCAAGGCCGTTGTTCTGGGTACTGATTTCTCAAGATCTATGCACCCAAATTGCGTGAAAATGTAATCACATGTCAGTTCTAGTATAATATATTTGTCCAATGAATACCCGTTTATCATCTGCATTTCTTTTTGGTGGAGCAATTTTAATGGCCAGTAGTTTAGACCTCGATCGCGGAATGGTAGTTGAACCAAGACGCATGGGACATTCTATTTCGGAGGTCGTTAGGGAATTCAATGTTATCCACAGAGTCAGCAGTGTGCCGAGAATAACAGATTTCTGGCATTACCTCTCACCATGGACAACGCAGGTGGCCAAGGGCCTTCACTTAACGAACGACAGCAGCGGCGTTTATATGCGATTGTCAACACTAACAGACAAGAAAAACTATGTGAAATAACCTCAGAAATCATTGTGTGGCGTACGACGAACGTATCCGCTAGGACAGTGCGGCGAAATTTGGCGTTAATGGGCTTTGGCAGCAGACGCCCTTTGCTAAGAGCACGACATCGCTTGAAGCGCCTCTTTTGGGCTCCTGACCATATCGGTTGGAGCCTAGGCGACTGGAAAACCAAGTTCTCATCGGATGAGTCCGATTTCAGTTGGTAAGAGCTAATGGTAGGGTCCGAGTGGGCTCAAATCTCACCAAGCCATGGACACAAGGTCTAAAAATGATACTGTGGAACCTAGTGATGACTCCCTAACGGTGTGCACTGTCTTTAAGAGGAAAATACTGTCTCGTCTGGTCAAATTGAACCGATCATTGACTGGAAATGGCTATGTTCGACCGCTTGGGGACAATGTGCAGCCATTCATCGACTTCATGTTCCCAAACAACGATGGTATTTTTGTGGATGAAAATGTGCCGTGTCACAACGTGCCACAACTGTTCGTGATTGATGAGAATTTCCGGGCAGTTCGAGCGAATGATTTGGCCCGCTAGGCCGCACGACATGAAACCTCTCGAACATTTATCCGACATAACTTAGAGGCCAGTTCATGAGCCAAATTCTACACCGGCTACACTTCCGCATTTACGAACTGCTATAGCAGTAGGATAGCTCAGTATTCTTGCAGTGGACTTCTAACGACTTGTTGAGTCCATGACACTTCTAATTTCTGCACTACGCCGGGAAGACGGACGTCCACACGACATTAGGAGCCGCGAAGGATAGTCGCGCTTTCCAGTCGCTTCGCCATGGTTTGCGCTTCTGCCCACCGTCGGAGGTTCGAGTCCTGCCTCGGGCATGGGTGTAAGTGTTTCCCTTAGCGTATGTTACTTTAAGTTAGATTAAGCAGCGTGTAAACACATGGGCCGATAACCTCAACAGTCTGATCCCATAGGAACTTGCCACCATCTACATCAGGAGGTATCCCTTGACATTTCCACTTCAGTGTAATTTTCTTATGTTCGTGTTATCTATCGTGAAAATGAGTCAGCTCTTTTGTATAGTTATCGTCTATAAAACTTCACCTTGGGTTCTGAACTTCTCTAATCAAGGCCAGCCGAATTTCAGTCTTAATACAAAAAAAATTGATGCTCAGTGTGTGGCATCACAGGTAGTAGGTTAGCTGTGTGCGGAAGTGGTTGACGGGAAACTGATAGTTGCAAAATTCATAGATCGGGTTTGTTTCACATTTCTGCCTTGCTGATCTTAAAGCTTCTCAGTCTTTGGCGTAAGAAACAAAAGGGAACTCTCGTTGTTCCATTCAGATCACTAGGCTTTTCTAATTTTCGTAGGTTATGGTTAACCTCCAGTTGATGTGTTGGCAGCTGCAGTCCCCCATCAACTCTAAATTGTATAGAGTTGACGAGTGAGAACATTGAATATTTACTGTTGCTGATTTGCATACTTTTGAAATTTTTCACACATTTCGTTCCTTACAGATTCTTTTAGATCCTACTCATTTATTATGAAACAAATGCCTTTGCATTATTCTTCTCTCAGACTATAAATCAAGTGCTTCGACTCAATACTTTTCCGGGTTTTCCACTGGTCATTGTTCATTCTCATATAATGTTGAACTCCAAATACAGGTTTTCACAAAATTATTTCTGAAATGAAGACTAATGTTACATACTAGACCGTTGGCCATTAATATTTCAGCACCATGAAGGCGGCTTGCACTTAACGTCAAACTGGTGTGATTTTGTATTCCGTATATACTGAAAAATTACCTAGCTAAATTATTGCTCTGAAATAAAATTTGAATGTTGTTGGTTTGTGGCAAGCTCGTGTTACACCTCATCCAAGATTGGGAACCGTGTACCATCACACGAAACTCGGCAGCGACAGGTTCGAGACCTGTTGAGACGACTGTGACACGACTGTGACACGACTATACACTTATCAGCCAGAACATTATAACCACCTACCTAATAGCCGGTACATTCAACTTCATCATGGTTAACAGTGCGACGCGTCGTGGCCTGTAAGCAATGAGGCCGTGGTAGGTATAAGTCAAGTTGTGCCAGTAAATTCTGGGGAGGGGGCGATGAGCTCTGACCCAACGTTCAAGCACATCCCAGCTGTGTTCGATCGAGTTCAAATCTGCGAGTTGGGTGGCAGCGCATAAATTGGAAGACGACACTGTATTCCTGGAACCACTCCATCACACTGCTGGCCTTGTGCCACGGTGCATATCTTGTTGAAAAAATCAGATCATCACCAAGGGGTGTACGTGGTCTGCAACCAGTGTACAACACTCCTTGGCCATAATGGTGTCTTGCACCAGCTCCACTGGACCCATAGATGCCCACATGAATGCCCCCAAAGCGTAAAAGGGCCACTGCCAGCTTGTCTCCATCTAGCAGAACAGGTGTGAAGGAGCTGTTCCCCTGGAACGCTCTCCCATCGACCAGATGAAGAAGGTATTGGGATCCATCAGATCATGCAATGCTCTGCCACTGTGCCAACGTCCAATGCCGATGGTCTCGTCCCCATTTCAGTCGTGGATGTTAATGTCGTGGTGTTAACATTGGCGTGGGTCGTCGGCTGCGAGGCTCATCGTTGGGACTGTTCGGAGAACTGTGTGTTCGAACACACTTGTGCTCTGCCCAGCATTAAAATTTTATGTTAGTTCCGCCACAGTTCGCCGTCTGTCCTGTTTTACCAGAGTGCCCAGCCCTTGGCATCCGACATCTGCAATTACGGGTGGCCACACAACCCCACGACGTTTCGACATGGTTTCACGTTTGTTTCACCACGTGTTGAAGACATTCACCACAGCAATCCTCGAACATTCTAAAAGTCGTGCAGTTTCTGAAATCATCGAGCCGTGCGTCCGGGCCGTCAGAATCTGCCCTCCGTCAAACTCAGGTAGATCGCTCGCCTTTCCCATTCTACACACGGAAAACACTCTCACTGATCCTGAAAGTACTGTGAGTGTATGTGACCAGCATAATTTCTTGCCAGGTGAAGCTGCTATCGCCTGCTAGGTTTATATCGATAGTAGGTCGGTGCTCGTAATGCTCTGGCTGATGATTGTAGAATTGTTGAGTCCACAAGGTCAATATCGCCATGCAGAATCTCAACAGCCCTGCCGCACAAGCGCCCGGGAGGAAATATCGTTTGTTCGGCGGTGCTAGAACGTGTAGCCACGTCACAGACGGTAAGTCACCAAACGGGCTCGTCTGTAGCAAGACAAATATCTATACAGAAACGTGCATGTTGCGACTTCCCTTAGATACGGTAGAAGGGAGATTGGTGCCGATTGTGGTCCACCCAATGACAACAGTGGGGACGGGAGTGGCGCCACGTCTTTCTCCAGACCATTCCCGATTCTGTATTCAGGAACATGATGAATGTAATTGTGTGCCAAGGCTCCGAGGAGAACGAAGGCTTTGGTACTGCATTCGTCTTCTTCATACGGATCTAGGACCTAGAGTGAGAGTATGGATTGATTTTGGGTACGCAACACAGTTATCTCTGGCTCACGAAACCAGTAACTTAGACAGCAGACGCCACATTTCTGACGTGTTAACGTCAAAGAGGTATCCGTGGTGTTTTCCACATGATAACACAGGTCATTATGCTTCCTGTGCTGTCCTGACATGCCTCAATACAGAAGGTAATCATGCACTGGTCACTAAATTCTCAAGATCAGTCAAGCACTGAAAACATCTGGCTAGAAGATTAACTGGAAAACACTATGCCACTGCACGCCATCCTTTACGCCTGGGGGCCTGGAGATTTATGGCAAAAAATTGCAGCAGTATGCAATGATGTACCCATATCTGTCATCAAACATCACTTTGATTCGCTTTTCATCCAGATTAAAGCCATTGTAGCTATCCTCAGTAGTCGTTCTTTATACTAAATTTCACTTCATGAATACGCTGAAATACATAAAAATCAGCAAAGAAATTTTCCTACTGTAATGTACATGCGTCACGTAAACGTTGAGAGAGATCTGTCTGACGCCTCTCACATCTTTTTGTTCTTCTAAGCTGTTCACTGGCTAAATAATGGTGAACATAATCAACTTCTTCCAAAGAAATATACCATTGTTTCTACAGGTGTACATGTTTGTTAAATTATAATCAGGGTCCGTCCTCCTCAATCCAACTAATGTGAAGACCAAACCTGACAACGGACGACGAAGAGGTAGATTGATGAAAGAATATGGGAGGAAGAGACTGGCGTGTGTCTCACTCCTTGCACTTTGAGCTATACATTTTGCCTTCTGTGATTCAAAGTCAGTTATTTGCTTCTACAGGTAGTTTGAGTGTGAAGAGAGCAGAAGCGATGGGAGCCATACTCGTAATTAGCTTCTCTCAATACATTCGCATCTACATACATACTCCGTAAACTATCGTATGGTGCGTGGTTGAGGGTATTGAGGGTACCCTATGCAACTACTAGTCATTCCCTTTCCTATTCCACTGGGAAATAGAACGAGGGAAAAAGGACGGTCTGTATGCCTCCGTGGCCAACCGGTGTGGCCGTGCGGTTCTAGGCGCTTCAGACTGAAGCCGCGTGGCCACTACGGTCGCAGGTTCGAATCCTGCCTCGGGCATGGATGTGTGTGATGTCCTTCGGTTAGTTAGGTTTAAGTAGTTCCAAGTTCTAGGGGACTGATGACCACAGATGTTAAGTCCCATAGTGCTCAGAGCCATTTCAACCATTTTTTGTGCCTCCGTATTAACCCTCTCTAATCTTCGTAGTCCTTAAGCGAAATGTATGTGGGCGGCAGTAGATTCGTCCTCCAGTCACAGATGTCGGTTCTCTAAATTTTCTCAATAGCGTTCTTCCAAACCAACGTCGCTTTCCTTCCATGGATTTCCATATGAGTTCCGATGCTCTCCGTAATACTTGCGTGTATTTCGAACCTACCGGTTACAATGTAGCAGCTCACGTCTGAAATGCTTCAATTCTTCCTTTAATCCACCCTGTACGGATCCCAAACAGTCTAACAGTACCAAAAAATGGGTCGCACTGGTGTCTATATGCGGTCTCCTTTACAGATGAACCACACTTTGCTAAAATTCTTGCATTAAACCGAAGTCGACCTTTCCTACTACAGTCCTTATTTGCTCATTCCATTTCATACTGCTTTGCTACGTTACGCCCAGATATTTAATCGAAGTGACAGTGTCCCGCAGCACAGTACTGATACTGTATTTGAGCAATATGGTTTTGTTTCTACTCATCTGAATTACATTTTTCTACATTTAGAGCTAGCTTCCATTCGCCACACCTACTAGAAAGTACTGCTTAAGTCATATGCCATCCTCTTACAGTCACTGAAAGACGATACCTTTCCACACACCACACCACCATCAACACACAGCCGCTTACTATTGCTTACCCTGTCGGCCAGATCATTCAAGTATCTATAAAATAACAACTTTGATATCACACTTCCCTGGGACACGCCTGATGATACCCATTTCTCTGATGAACACTCACTGTTGAGGACAATACACTATGTTCTCTTACTTAAGAGGTCCTCGAGCTACTCACGTATCTGTGAACCTATTCCATATACTTGTTCAAACTAAACAGATTTTAGATAGACAATATGGCAGTCCTCACAACTCCGGAAAGGCAGCTCAGAAACTAACTTTACCGCCCTAGTCGAGATACTGGCGCCAATCAAACGTAGACAATTTGATGATAAGTTGAAAGTTACACTCCTGGCAGACGTACTGATGCCAAAGATGTCTACAAAAACTTTAGGAAGAATTAAGAAGATTTCGAAAAATATTCAGGCTCAGATTTTGGCTCATGTTGCATAGGCTAATTCTGAGATCAGGGTCCTCACTGGCCGCTCACATTTGGCGTGGACCTTTGTGAGCCTCGTAGGACGAGAGGTGGGGAGTCGTGAGGAAAATTTCACCTCCGATATGAGAAAGAAATAAGCACGAACTCTGAATCGCTGACGCGAGTTTTGGAGGAATTATTTTTGATAAGACACCAGAGAAACGAAAGTGTACCGAGATATCTCCGCCTGGGGCCTCCTTCGCCGACTCACTCCGACGGCGTCCCAGGAGAAAGCTAGATGGATCCCATGCTGTGAGCGCCAGAGAAGCAGACATTGAAGCCATTCTACAAGCACACAGGGGGTAGCTGGCAGACGGTCTCCCCTCGCTTAAGAATGAACACGTTGCGAATGGCCTGGTGGACAATGAGTGCCTGTCGAAAGTGTTGGACCTCTACATCCTCTAGGATGAAACTTTAAGAATGCACTCACAAAAGAATGTGAGTCCTTCCGGCCTGACATCCGTCGTTTTACCTGCCGTACAAAGGAGGAATACTTCGACAATTCCGACACCCCTCAGGCACCAGGAGGAGGATACGCAAAGCGCGAAGAATTCGGACAGGAGCGGCGTGAAAGAAGTCAGCCTTCTTTGGAAAGATGTTTTTTGGACATTAA
The DNA here is from genome assembly GCF_023898315.1 of Schistocerca nitens. NCBI lineage: Eukaryota > Metazoa > Arthropoda > Insecta > Orthoptera > Acrididae > Schistocerca > Schistocerca nitens. Next base: position 421,944,278 of record NC_064615.1, read on the forward strand.
GGGCATTCCTTATAAATCACGGATCCCAGCAGACACTGAAATGAAGCACAAACATGAGTCTGTCCAGGAGTCACGCAGAGACAGCGATTATAAAGAAGTGTTATGTGGCTGCACTCACAACAGCTTTAGATTGCAGAAAAATATCGTAAGAGGAGGAGAGGAGGAGATTAGTGTTTAACGTCCCGTCGACATCGAGGTCATTAGAGACGGAGCGCAAGCTCGGATGAGGGAAGGATGGGGAAGGAAATCGGCCGTGCCCTTTCAAAGGAACCATCCCGGTATTTACCTGAAGCGATTTAGGGAAATCACGGAAAACCTAAATCAGGATGGCCGGAGACGGGATTGAACCGTCGTCCTCCCGAATGCGAGTCCAGTGTGCTAACCACTGCGCCACCTCGCTCGGTACAAATATCGTAAGACTGTGGAGTCGTGAGGGAGTCGGCAATTTCCGAGTCACACACCAGCTCATGCAGTATAAAGATTTTCCACCTGCACTGCGAGGCCTGGTCAAAAAACTGGGATCATTCATTTGGCGGCACTGAAAATTTGGTCCGCCAATGACAACGTCGAGAGGAGAAAATTTTAGAGAAATCGTTGGAGTGAGAGGTGGATAATAAATGAAGAGATGAGTCGGCGAGACAGCGCGGAAGCGAGTGAACATGGGTGCTCTTCTATCCATCGCCAATGTCCGCCTTCCGACACCACGATATCGCAGCTTCGGTTACGCAACCGATACGGTCAGACAACGCGGAGATCGTACCTGGGCCTCGACGCAAAGCCGCGATTACTGATGACGCCAGTGGATTCGCGCCGCACAGCACCGAGGCGACACGCCGTACCGAAGCGACGCCTGCGACCGACAGCACTTCACGACGAATGATCACGAATAGTAGCGACACGATTCATCCTCCTCTAACCATGAATAACTGAATCGTGTCCACGCTCTGGCATAGTGGCCCTGAGATTTGTAACATTGTTTTTGTTTGTGCAAACAGCTCTGAAATGAATTCATTTCTTTCGTGGTTTAGTCATCTAAGCAATCTCTTAGATTCATACGTCAACCTTTTAATTTCGCACCCTTTGTGTTTGATTTTATTTTATTTATTAACATCAGTTAATTGTTGGTGTCCAGTGTGGGGCGATCTCATTGGTAATTTTCGTGTTATCTAGTATGACAGAGAAGAATCTCTTGAGTTGACAACATTTTAGGCGCCAAACGTGAGGCGATCTGACTGGTGACTTTCATGTTATGTGGCAACAGGGAAAATTTCTCGATTCACTACAGTACAGAAAAAGTTCTGTACTGCAGGATAGTTGACAAGACATTCTATTCCGCAGGATAAAAGGGACATTCTTTTCCGGCGAGCGGCGCAGAGAGCATTCTAGTCCAGAGGCCACAGAGAGAAGATATGAGTCAGCGAGTGGCAGAGCGCAGAGCCATTCTGAGAACGATAATATGCTGCTGGTCTTCGAGATCCAAGATGGCAGCGGGAATGGTTAAGTATTCACGCTGCAGTGTTCAGATGTGATTGAGATGGGTGTCATGTGAAATTTAGGATCCTCACGATCAAACTGGAGTCGTTTCACAATCATTGTCATGATTTTTAACTTTTAATTTAAACTCTTTCGCGACTTGGGACTCAACATTTGTTACAATGAATCTTGAGATAGAACTGACTTGCTTGTTAACTTGCCTGGTGGGATTATTAATTCTTGTGCGTCTCTAATCGCTCCAGGGCTAACACAATTATTTAGAGTCGAATCAGTCACAGGCTCTCGTGCACACTGTGTTTTACAGTACCTTGCGGACCTAGCATACGTGCATTACTTTTAACAAACACAGTTTAATACATCATGAAATTCGTAGTATTTTTGAACGAGAACACTTGCCATGTTCAGTGTTTTTATGTGTGGAGATCTTGCCAAAATAAATGTTCAGTAATCGAATATCCCTTGATACCAATTCAGTAGTTAATTAACCTCAAGTCACATGAAAATACGAGGAGCATTCAATAAGTAAGGCAACACATTTCTTTCCCGGCCGATTTCGGTTGGAGGAATGCAGAACTTGTTGTGGGGCATCGTGGAATATTTGTACTTCACCGCCTAAAGTTTCATGGAGTTCCGATAGGTTGTTGCACTATACGTAGCGTTCAAAATGTCGTCTGTAACGGAGGTGCGTTCCAAGTAGAGAACTGGCATTTTCTTTTGCGGAAAACCAGAACGTTGCAGATCTTCGTAGGCGCTTGTAGATGTCTACGGAGACGTGGCAGTGCTTTTGCAGGGTGAGTAGTTGGGCATGTCGGCTGTCATCATCGCAACAAGGTCGTGCATATCTGTCTCATCTCCAGCGTGCCGGCCGGCTGCTTACAGCTATGGCTTAGAAGGTGCAACAAAAACGCATAGGAATTTTTTCTTCTTCAAGGCAGTGCAAGATGGTGCAACAAGAGGAGCTCGCAAAACATCATTATTCTTCCTCATCCTCCCTACAACCCCGATCCCCCACCTTCCGTGCTCCATCATCTCCTTGGCCCAATGAAGGATGCATTCCATGGGACATGCAGACATTGAGGTACTTCCAGCAAGATGGCGTAAGACCGTCGCATTCAACCGGGACTATGTTGCAAATTATGATTTTGTTGTCAAAAGGTTGGGAAATAATATAGTGTATTGGAATTCTGAATAAGACCTACTTGCTTTCAGAAATAAAGTGTTGCATTACCTATTGATCAGATTAATCGAGGCTATCAGCGATATATGTGAGGACATCATGGTGCATGTTTCCTTTTAAATGATTAGTCTTGCACCCCGCCAAAATGTTCACCTAGCCCATCTGACACGTTGTTCCCCATTGTTATACACAGTTTTGTACATACCGTTAACTGCGTCCTGAGGACGCGGGTTCGATTACAGGTACTGTCAGTGATTTTTCCTCGGTGTGTGTGGGGGGAGGGGGGGGGGAGTGGAACTGGCTGCAGTGAGACTCTTGATGCCAGATGGCGAGTTACTTGATCAAGTAGTGGCGGTTTCCATGTTCCGAAAACTGACAACAGCCTGGAGAGCAGGATGCTCACTCCACGCCTAGAGTGGCATTCTACCAAATCTTTCTACATGAATGAGATAGTGAAAGGTACGATTACCGGTACCGGTAGCATTGATACGAAAAGAAACGTAACTGAATGTTTGAGAGAGAAACTGGAAACCGACGTCTTCTCTTTGTTCTTCGTTTGCATGTTTGTTATGTACATAATTAGAACCACACATTGTTCAATGTTATTCCATAGTGTACTTTATATCATTAGAAGATACAAGTAGGATTTGGTGAGTAACAATAATTAGTTGACCGCCTAAGTTCTGCGTTCTGCGTTTTTATGTAAAAAAAGTCTGGCCGCAGTGGCCGAGAGACCGCTGCGGTGGCAGGTTCGAATCCTGCCTCGGGCATGGATGTGTGTGATGTCCTTAGGTTAGTTAGGTTTATGTAGTTCTAAGTTCTAGGGGACTGATGTCCCATAGTGCCAGAACCTTTTTTTTTGTAAAAAAAATCATTTACTTTTGATACAAATACCGTTTACGTGCATAAATATAAAATATCTATATAATTATTGCTGTTTTTTGTACCGAGTAGAACGTTCTTTATCACGATCAATGTCAAGTGTTTCTTGTTATTATTATTATTATGCGAGGGAAATGTTTATCTAAAACAGAAACATGTTTGATTTAAGCCCGACGAAGTATTGAAGCGATGTGTTGATAATTTTTGGTTGGCGCTTTTTCATTTTTATTTTTTATTTTTACACTTATTACTAAGGAAATGCTGTTTCTGAGCTCTACAAGCAAAATATATACTTTTAATGTTCTCTGTTACACTTTAAAAATCAACACCTTTCACATAAAACCTGAATTGAACATCCATACTTTCGATTTTGCTGTAAGTACTGTTTATTTTTAAGTGACAGACCTGAGAATAGCGTTGTACAGCAAAAATTTTCCGTAGTTTACGCGGGCCTTTATATATACGCACTCAGGTTGTATACTGTTCCCCAGTTCAAGTTTCAAGAGTAAACTAGTAGCGTACTGATAGCGTATGCTAACAAAGCGATCGAAATGAGGTAACGTCCGGCAGGTACGCAATACACCTAACGTTCAGGTAACGCGGTTACTATCCCAACTCACCAGAACTACTAGGAAAACTATGCAGCCTACGCCTACCTACTATAGGCTACGGCAATCTGTGGTAATATCACAACTCTTACCACTCCGCCGGCCGGGGTGGCAAGACGGTTCTAGGCGCTACAGTCTGGAGCTGCGCGACCGCTACGGTCGCAGGTTCGAATCCTGCATCGGGCATGGATGTGTGTGATGTCCTTAGGTTAGTTAGGTTTGAGTAGTTCTAAGTTCAAGGGGACTGATGACCCCAGAAGTTAAGTCCTATAGTGCTCAGAGCCATTTGAACGATTTGAACCACTCCCCTCCATATTTCATCCAGTGACGCAGTTGGCAGAGGATGACGCGGTGGTCGGTCGGTACCGACACGCCCCATGGATGCGGTATGTGTTCCATAAGTATAGTGCGTTTTCGCTATCCTTCGATGTGCTACAGTTTCAATGGGCATCAGTGTGGTCGACACATTTTAGCGAGGAATGCCCCGTTTGCCTGTGACAGTGACAAGATCTTACGTGTTGCGGCACTCCAGTAGGAGGGAGTCGGGCCTAGCGAGGTGTCGCGCCGGGCTCAGCGCCGGCAGCCGTGCCGCGTCGCGCACGCATCACGCAACAAGTCCCGGGGCGCAGCTGCGGGCGCCGCCGATCGATCGATCAGCGCAGCGCGCGGTGCCGGCCCGGCGTGCCGCGCTCTGGTGTGGGGGCGGCACGCCTAATTGAATAATGCTAATGAGGCGGGCTCGGGCTGGCCGGGGGCGGCCGCGTTATGCCGCTGAGCCGCCTGAGTGATGACACGCCGCCCGCAGCGCGCCCCCACACCGCCCCCACACTGTCCCTGCCACGTAGCGCGGCGACGCACGGCCCGGCCGCCTGCGCTATTTGGCTCTTTAAGCCGATTACGCGAAACGCGATAGAAAGGTCCTCTGCGGTGTGGCGCGGGTCCCCTTAGCCAAAGATAACACCGCCTTAATGCAGGCATCTCTGCTACAAAGGACAGTGACCACGTACTGCTCATTTATCAGATGCTGGCTACTGCAGTTTTGAAGCTTTAAATACCCGAACGGATCTGCTACTATAATGGAATTGCTACGGGTATTGAAGATATGTGAATGAATTACGTGCCATGTGCAACAAGCTGAGATACATTACAGTTATACCTCCAATAGTTTTTTCCTCCATTAAATAATGCAACACTTTTTTTCTGGAAGCAGTTAGTTTTATTCAGGATTCCAACATACCATATTACACTACTGGCCATTAAAATAGCTACACCACGAAGATGACGTGAAACTTAACCTACAGGAAGAAGATGCTGTGATATGCAAATGATTAGCTTTTCAGAGCATTCACACAAGTCTGGCGCCGGTGGTGACACCTAGAACGTTCTGGCATGAGGAAAGTTTCCAACCGATTTCACATACACAAACAGCAGTTGACCGGCGTTGCCTGGGGAAACATTGTTGTGATGCCTCGTGTAAGGAGGAGAAATGCGTACCACCACGTTTCCGACTTTGATAAAGGTCGGATTTTAGCCTATTGCGATTGCGGTATATCATATCGCGACATTGCTGCTCTCGTTGGTCGAGATCCAATGACTGTTACGGAATACGGAATCGGTGGGTTCAGGAGGGTAAAACAGAACGCCGTGCTGGATCCCAACGGCCTCGTATCACTACCAGTCGAGATGGCAAGCATCTTATCCGCATGGCTGTAACGGATCGTGCAGCCACGTCTCGGTCCTTGAGTCGACAGATGGGGACGTTTGCTAGACAACCACCATCTGCACGAACAGTTCGACGACGTTTGCAGCAACATGGACTATCAGCTCGGAGACCATGGCTGCGGTTACCCTTGACGTGCATCACAGACAGGAGAGCCTGCGATGGTGTACTCAACAACGAACCTGGGTGCACGAATGGCAAAACGTCATTTTTCCGGATGAATCCACGTTCTGTTTACAGCGTTATGATGGTCGCATCCGTGTTTGGCGACATCGCGGTGAACGCACATTTGAAGCGTGTATTTGTCATCGCCATACTGTCGTATCACCCGGCGTGATGGTATGGGGTGCCATTGGTTACACGTCTCGGTCACCTCTTGTTCACGTTGACGGCACTTTGAACAGTGGACGTTACATTTCAGATGTGTTACGACCCGTGGCTCTACCCTTCTTTCGATCCTTGCGAAACCCTACATTTCAGCTGGATAATGAACGACCGCATGTTGCAGGTCCTGTACGGGCCTTTCTGGATACAGGAAATGTTCGACTGCTGCCCTGGCCAGCACATTCTCCAGATATCTCACCAATTGAAAAAGTCTGGTGAATGGTGGCCGTGCAACTGGCTCGTCACAATACGCCAGTCACTACTCTTGATCAACTGTGGTATCGTGTTGAAGCTGCATGGGCAGCTGTAGCTGTACACGCCATCCAAGCTCTGGTTGGCACAATGCCCAGGCGTATCTTGGCCATTATTACGGCAAGAGGTGGTTGTTCTGGATACTGATTTCTCAGGATCTATGCAACCAAATTGCGTGAAAATGTAATCACAAGTCAGTTCTAGTATAATATATTTGTCCAATGAATACCCGTTTATCATCTGCATTTCTTCTTGGTGTAGCAACTTTAATGGCCAGTAGTGTATGCTCCACTCTTTTGGCTACAAAACCCTACTTTTCAATGTATTCAGCTTTCAATGTGGCGGCCTCACTCCACCTTACTGGAAAGGCCTATATGCCCGCGTATTACCGCTCAACTGGTCGATATTTCAGCCAACATCCTACTGCACCAGTAACCTCCCCCCGAGATGCACCCCTCACTGGGCCATCCAGATCAGAGGTGCGAGATACGGGTTGTGGGATGGATGAGGAAGTTTAGTGAGCTCCTCTCGGGTGCGCAAACGTCTGTGAGGTCTTGCGTTGTGATGGACGAGGAGAAGTTCGTTTGCATATTTGTGGCCACGAACACGTTAAACTAGATTCTTCGATTTTCTGAGGGAGACCGGACAGATTTGCACGATCTTGTTTCGATGATGACAGGCGCCACGCCCAAAGATTCACCCTGCTTTTGTTTACAATCAGGTCTTCGAAGACATTCCGCAAGCGCCTATGAATATCTTTAATTCTCTAGTTTTTCGCGAAAAGAAACTAAATGACACATCTCAGCTACCCACAGACGTCATTTTGAAGGTTACGTCAGCACCTATCGGAACTTTACGAATCTATAGGGGCTTTGTGGGGAATATTCCACGATATCCTACAGAAACTCCTGATGTTTTTGTGATCTATAATCAACAGAGGAAAAAAGTATCACATTGCTTATTGAAAGATCCACGTACAACATTTGAAGACTCAGTATTTGTGTAGGTCAGGATCAAATACAGAACACGCACGGTTAATATAGAGGTACTGCAGCACTAGCGTTACATTAAGTGTATTCGCAGTTGCGAACACGAATAGCCAATAGGTTTGTAAAGGAATGACGACAGTGAAATTTCGTGCTGGACCGATTCTTGAACCCGGATTTTCTTCTTCGCGCAAAATGTCGCCTTAATCGCCGTCGTTCCTGCATCATAGCCTGTACTCATACACATATTACGCAACTTCTGTACAGGGTGGGACGTGGTAACTGAAAGTCGCTGTCCTGTATTCGCAGATAATTACCATTCGGCCAGACCCAGTTCTCCAATCGCCGTCGTTCCTGCGTCATAGCCTGTACTCGTACATATATTACGCAAATACTCTACTGGGGAGGACATGTTACCTAAAAAGTCACTGTCCTGTATAGGCGAATAAATAACACTCTGCCAGTCCCAGTCCTCCAATCACCGTCGTTCCTGCGTCATAGCCTATTCCCATACACATAATACGCAATATCTGTACAGAGGAGGACATGTTAACTGAAAGCCACTGCCCTGTATTGGCGGATAAATACCACTTGGCCAGACCCAGTCCTCCAATCGCCGTCCTTCCTGAGCCTTAGCCTGTACCTGTACACATATTACGCAATTTCTGTACGGGGGATGACATATTAACTGAAAGTCTCTGTCCTGTATTGGTGGATAAGTATACCACTTGGCCAGACACAGTCCACCTATCGCCATCGTTCATGCGTCATAACATGCACTCGTACACATATTACACAATTTCTGTACAGGGGAAGACATGTTAACTGAATGTCGCTGTCCTGTATTGGCGGATAAATGCCACTCGGCCAGACCCAGTCCTCCAATCATCGTCGTTCCTGAGTTATAGCCTGTAATCATTCACATATTATACAATTTCTTTACAGGGGAGGACAACTGAAAGTCGCTGTCCTGTATTGGCGGATAAATGCCACTCGTCCAGACCCAATCCTCCAAACACCGTCGTTCTTAAACCATAGCCTGTACTTGTACACATATTACGCAATTTCTGTACAGGGGAGGTATTGTTATCTGAAAGTTGCAGTCTTTCCTGCGTGGTGGCCTGTACTCGGACACTCATTACGCAATTCATCTATTGGGTAGGACGTGGTAACTGAATGCCGCTGTCCTGTTTCTGCGGATAATTACTACTCTACCAGACCCAGTCCTCCAATCGCCATAGTTCCTGCGTTATAGCCTGCACCTATACACATATTACGCAATTTCTTTACAGAGGAGGACACATTAACTGAAAGTCGCTACCCTGTATTAGCGGATAATTACCAGTTGGCCAGACCCAGTCCTCCAATCGCCGTCGATCCTGCGTCATAGCCTGTACCCGTACACTTATTACGCAATTTCTCTACAGGGGAAGACATGTTAACTGAATGTCGTTGTCCCGTATTGAGGCATAAATGCCACTCGGCCAGACCCAATCCTGCAATCAAGTCGTTCCTGAGTCATGGCCTGTACTGGTACACATATTACGCAATTTCTGCACAGGGGGGGGGGGGGGGGGGACATGTTAACTGAAAGTCATTATCCTGCATTAGTGGATAACTACCACTCGGCCAGACCCGGTCCTCCTGTCGCCGTTGTTCCTGCGTCATAGCCTGTACACGTACAAATAATACGCAACTTCTCTACAGGGGATGACATGTTAACTGAAAGTCACTATCCTGTATTGGCGGATAAATTATACTCGGCCAGCCCCAACCCTTCAAATCACCGCTTTCCAGTGTCTTAGCCTGTACCCACACACATATTACGCAATTTCTGTAACGAGGAGGACAAGTTAACTGAAAGTCGCTGCTCTGCATTGCCGGCTAAATACCACTTGGCCAGACCCAGTCCTCCAATCGTCATCGATCCAGCGTCATAGCCTGTATTCGTACACATATCACGCAATTTCTGCACAGGGGAGGACATGTTAACTGAAAGTCACTGTCCTGTATTAGTGGATAAATACCACTAGAACAGCCCCAGTCCTCCAATAACCGTAGTTCCTGCGTCATAGCCTGTACCCATACACATGTTACGCATTTTACATACAGGGGAGGACATGTTAACAGAAAGTCGCTGCCCTGTATTAGCGGATAAATACCACTTGGCCAGACCCAGTCCACCAATCGCCGTCGTTCCTGCGTCACAGGCTGTACTCGTACAATTATTACGCAATTTCTGTACAGGGGAGCACATGTTAAATGAAAGCCTCTGTCCCGTATTTGCGGATAAATACCACCTTGCCAGACTCAGTCCTCCAATCGCCATTGTAACTCCGTCACAGCTTGCACTCGTACACATTTTACACGACTTCTGTACAGGGGAAGACATGTTAACTGAAGTCTCTGTCCTGTTTTATTGGGTAAATAGCATTTGGAAAGACCCAGTCCTCCAATCGCCTACGATCCTACGTCATAGCCTGTACCCATACACATATTACGTAATTTTTGTGCAGGGGAGGTCAAATTAAGTGAAAGTCGATGTCCCATTTTGGCGGAAAAAAACAACTCGGGCAGACACAGTTCTCCGATCGCCGTCTTTCCTGCGTCATAGCCTGTACTCGTCCACATATTACGCAATTTCTGTACAGGGAACGACATGTTAACTGAAAGTCACTGTCCTGTAATTGCAGATAAATACCACTTGGCCCGACCCAGTCCTCCAATCGCCATGGTTCGTGCGTCATAGCTAGTACTCGTACACATATTATGCAATTTCTGTACAGGGGAAGACATGTTAACTGATTGTCGCCATCCTGTTTAGGCGGATGAGTGCCTCTCGTCCAGACCGAGAACTCCATCACCGTCGTTCCTGAGTCATAGCCTGTACTCGTACACATATTATGCAATTTCTGTACAGGGGAGGACATGTTAACTGAAAGCTGCTGTCCTGTATTGGCGGATAAAAACCATTCGGCCAGACGTAGTCTTCCATCGTCGTCTTTCCTGCGTCATAGCCTGTACTCGTACACATATTATGCAATTTCTGCACAGGGGAGGACATGTTAACTGACAGTAGCTGTCCTGTATTGGCAGATAAATACCATTCGGCCAGACCCTGTCCTCCAGTTGTCATCGTTCCTGCGTCATAGCCTATACCCGTACACGTATTACTCAATTTCTGTACAGTGGAGGCCATGTTAACTAAAAGTCGCATCTCTGTATTGGTGGATAAATACCACGTTGCCAGACCCAGTCCTCCAATCGCCATCGTTCCTGCGTCTTAGCCTGTACTCGTATACATATCACGCAATTTCTGTACAGGGGAGAACATGTTAAGTGACAGTCGCTGTCCAGTATTGGTGGATAAATACCACTTGGCCATGCCCAGTCCTCCATCGCCGTCTTTCATGTGTCATATCTTGTACTCGTACACATATTACGCAATTTGTGTAGAACGGGAGGACATGTTAAATGAATGTCGCTGTAATATTTTGGGGGGTGTTGCCACTCAGCCAGAACCAGTCCTCCAATCACCGTCGTTTCTGCGTCATTGCCTGTACGCATACACATATCACCCAATTTCTGTAGAGGGGACGACATGTTAACTGAAAGTCGCTGTCCTGAAATGGCCGATAAGTACCACTTAGCCAGACCCAGTCCTCCAATCGCCGTCTTTCCTGTGTCATAGGATGTATTCGTACACATCTTATGCAATTTCTGTACAGGGGAGGACATGTTTACTGACAGTCGCAGTCCTGTATTGGCAGATAATTACCACTCGGCCAGACCGAGTCCTTCAATCACCATCGTTCCTGCGTCATAGCCTGTACTCGTACCCATATTACGCAATTTCTGTACAGGGGAGGACATGTTAACTTAAAGTCGCTGCTCTGTTCTAAACATTCTGCGTGGTTTCTGTTTGTTCTGTATTGTGTCTCCCTAACACTTTTGCGCAACGTCGCTCTGAGCGTGTTGTTTAGGGAATTGACTAGTGTGGATCTGGGACCTGTTGCTGGTAAGGAGACGCCAGACCACACATGAAATGTAGAATTCAGAAGAGTTCAGTGAGACTAGCGATGATATAACCAAATACTAAGTGATTTCAGTGTCAGCTCCACTGCACTCCCTGTGAAAGAATCTTAATACTAACTAAATTTAGTGGAAGGGGTTCAAGGCTTTCCTATTTTTAGTCAGCTGGTGAAATAACGTCGAAAATGCAGTTAAGTTTACCATTGGAAATTTTATTCTACTCTCAAAACATTGTTTATAAATTGCACTATTGATAAAAGGAAATGTTTGAATATAGGATGGTAAAAACCAACTGCGTTGAACAAAAATGTATACGAATATTCCCTGAATGGGTTTCCAAGTTCTAAAATGGATCGAAGGATGACCTATGCCATATCACATCTATAATCTAGGTTTAAATTAAGTTTCACAAAAGAGAAAACTATCAAATGGTCTACAGTGATCCTCAATTATCTTTAATTACTTATCTAACTTGTCGTAAATTACAGTGGCTGATGTGGCTTCTCAATAACTATATAACAGAAAAATCATCGCGTTTCAGATTTTTACTTCAAGTGGCAAATGTGAACACCATGAGCTTTAATTGACGATCGACACTAGTATTACGTAAAGGGGATGTAACAGATGAGACTTCTGCAGTTCTGAGTGAAGACTTATGCACTCAAAAAATGTGGCATCGCGTGCGTTCATTACCTTGTCGGTGTTCATCAGGGGGCGGCGGCCGGTGCAGCTCCGTCCAGCTCGCCCTCTCGGAAGCAACTCCCCGTCCTAACTTCTCCTTACTACAATTGTCCGAAGTTGGTTTAAAAAAAAACTATCTGGCTGTGTTTTCATCTGATCAATCAAGGTCTCAATGTTACCCATAAGCTCCGCCTACAAAAATTCTGTCTATCCAATGAGAAACGTTATACTTTTCGTGGTGGGGCAATGTTTTTAAAGTTTGCAACATAACAGGGACGCGGAAAAGTCTCACGCTAAAACCTGCAGCTGGTGTGGTCCTTTAGTGTTATCGTAACATCTATACCGTTCTTCTGGAGGGCTCTGGCTTTTAACATTGGCTGGGGGGTAGTCTTGACGTAACAGAGACGCGAAAAAGTCTCACGCTAAAACTTGCAGGTGGTGTCCTAGCGGTTAGCTGGCGATATGTGTGTCCGTCCTTCCCTTATTGTAGGGCCTTCCAGCTTAACACGGTTCTGCTCTCTGCTACTGTTCTCGTTTCTCCCCTCGGAACTGCGTCTGTCCCACGGTGGGAAGGTATGACATGCATTTAGGCATTCTTGTGTTTCTCTGTGGTATTCCATTTGCTCACTCGTTACTCGTATTACTTTTCTTAATTTAATGTCGCGATTTATTCGGAGCTATGTGACATACTACTGGATTTGCTTATCATGTCAGGGTTTTCATGGAAGGTGTTGGAGATGCCTGGCACCTTACATATCACCACCCTTCGAACTTAATTTTTGCACTTAAGTTAGGCAATGATTGAATCGTTGTCTAAGACAGTCAAAAATTATCTAAATTTTGTTGCCTACTGTTCAGCCACGTTATTCTGTTCTATGCTAGTTTGTATTACTAATTTATATTTTTATACTCTTCCACATTATAATTAAAAATGACAAGAGAAGAATATTTTTTATGTTATTATTAATTTTTAATTATGTTCTTTCTTTATTTAAGTGTGAAGTTTTTTTTAAGAAGTTTGTTATTGAAAGTGAGGAGTCTTTGACACCGATTTTCTTATAAATATATTTTTTTATAATTGTAGTAATTAAGTAAAATCTATTCCTAACACATTTTCTAAATATCATGTACAAGTAAAATGTTTTTGTTTCTAGACACTCATTTCAACATTGTTACACTAACAAATAAGAATTATTTCCAAGAATTGCTTGGACAAAGAAATATACATACACAAGTATTGAGATATTATCCAAAAAAAATGGTAAAAATGTTAAAAAAGGAAAACATCCAACAAGATAATTTTTAATTCTTTGTTTTTATAAGAACAAAATAAGTAAAATATAGTTATTCTTTTATTTTTATGAGGAGAAAATAAGTGGCATAAAGTTTCAGTGTTTATTATGCCTTACTTTTGTTCTTTATATACTGTCCATTTCAGAACTAACGACTTATTTTTATCGATAGTCTATTTTTTACTTAAGTCCATAGTCAATGACTGTAATTTTGTACTTTATTAGCTGTCTTTTGTGCTTAACTTATTTAGTTTCTCACACGTTTCTTTTGCACAATTCCTACATCACATAATTTGATTTCACACATTCACACAATCCTATGAATGTTTAAGCATGAGGTTGGCGAATGTTTTTTGCACGAAGGTGATGAACTTGAGCGTGATGGATGTGGGCAAGTATTTGATGTACAGCTTTGCAAGTGTGTGTTGCTGTTGTGGAGGTCCCATAATGGAAAGGAGCTGTGAGTGCAGAATCTCATGGTTTACTGGCTTTGTATGTGTGAAAGTCATCGTTATGTGTCGCTGAAAGCGGTCGTTTTTCGTTGTAATACGTGGCAGACGGCTAGTTTACAATAGGATAGCGATTTGGGAAGGTATGTCATCTGTTCTTCACCCATCTTCTTTCTTGGTCTCAATCTTGCGAATCTTCAACTTCTGTTCTTCATGCTTTTTCTCTGCTTCTCACTTGATTCTCGGTTTTCTCTGGGCAGGATATGGAAATATTTATTGATAACTAGTCGCTTTGAAGTTCTCCTCCTAGTAACAGTTTGATAAATGGTTTGGACATGTCATTTCTACTTTGTGGACGTTTTCTTCAGTTTCGTGCATCTGCGTGCTGTTTAATAGCGGTAGTGTGACTTTTACACATATTTTTTGCCAGTGGTGGCTTGCCCAAGCGGTCTTCTCGTCGGGACGTTTTTGCTCGCTCCGCTGAGTGGGGGCGCTCAGAGACCGTTCCGGCGTTCAGTGTCCCGTCGCGTCACATCTCTGCAGGGCTCCGTCACTGTGTGGCTCCATGTTCGTTCCAGCAGGGTTCCACCTAGCGGTCAAATTTATTGCTCACTTCTTTTACAAGGGCCTTCTGTTAGTCTCGCTGTCCTTTCCCTTCTCTCGACGCTTCTGCCTTGTAGGAATCGTGTCTTGCTAACTACGTCCTTTTCTTTCTTGATACTTCTCGCGTTGCAACTTGTGGGTCGTTGCATCTCATCCTTGTTGGAGTTTTTACAATGATTCTTACAAAAAGTTTTACTTATAATCATCTAACATATGTTTATTACCTACATTACTTTACGACTTCTTAAAAAGCTTTACAAATTTCAGCGTCCTTTCCATGTTACAATTGTAAGATATTTTGAATCTTAACTTCTACAAAAATCCTCAAATTCGTTTTTTTATTTTTTTGTAGTGTCGTGGTGTATAGCATTTTAGTATTTCATGCTGTTAGACTATCTACATCTTATCCCTTCACCTTAATCTATGGTACTATTGGTGTTATTATTGTTTTTGTTTTTATTGAAAGTACTTTCTTTTTCCCACCTTCCTCTCTCTTCATTCTTCTTTCTCTTGACGATCTTGTCTGCAACATAATCTTGAAATATTGTGCTGATTATTTACCAGTAACAAAATTAATCTTCAAACTTGTACGGAAAGTGTTTAATAATGCCAGTCTTAGGTAAAAATACCTCTGCTTCATCTCGTAAAATACCCTCTAATTCTCTTTTACTGTGTTCCAAAATACCTTGAACTTCTTGCAATTTTTCGTCAATTTCTTTATGGACTTCTAACGTGAGTTGAGGCTTTTCCCCCTTTCGTGCATACCATTCTAATTCCTCATCCTCTTTATCTCGCATCATTCTTAATTGTTTGTTTATAACTGGTATTTCTTCTAATTTTATCTTTTGCTCAAAGAGAAGTGTGACATTCCCGAATGTTACGCTACCTTTCACCATATCTATTATCGCTCGTCTCTCATTTAAAAATCTGCACCTATAATCAAATCTACAGTTAGTTTAGGTGTAATCACGAAGTTGGCTTCGATCTTTTGACCTTGGCACGAAAGAGTTAACCTTGTTTGTCTCGTAACTTCCGCAGCATTGTTTGTAATAGGACCTCTTACTTTAATCTCCTTCTTCGTCGCTACTTCCACATAATCGCATCTAAATGCTCGAATTAACGCTTCATAACTTTCTTCATTATATACGTTGGGTTGTGTGCCCACTCGTAACTTATTTTCAACCTCTATCGACTGCGCATTATCCTCATTGAATTCGCTTTCCCTGATTTCCATCTCAAATAGCTCTGCAATACTCATTACTTCGTCCTTTCCTCCTACATTCGTTGTGCATGCCTCTGGTAATTCATCTTCCTCGTCAGTATTCTACCAATTAATTTCGTCCCAACACGATATTGTTATTTTCTTGTCTTCGTATTCATTTGGTCCCTGCGGATTTGTTTCTTCCTTCTTCTCTTCTCGTGATAAGATTTTTTACCTCTCTGTTCAAGGTGCTGCAATTGTCCTGGGTCAGTGCGTCATTCTCTTTGGCATGGGAGCTTAGCTGTCAATTCGAACGTTTATCAGGGTTTGGTGGTCTTACCTCCACCCCTTCTATGTGTATTCTCTTTTCTTGTTCAGCTTGTTGATAGTGGTTTCTTTGTTGATAATTTGTCGGTCTATTGGTTTTCCAGTACCCGTTCCGGTTGTCGTTATTCCCTCTGTAATAGTTGTTGCCGTTCCTGGGGGAATTATAGTTATTGCCATATTCTCTTCTAAATCCATAACCGGTTCTTTGTTGAAATGTATTGTCGTTTCTTGGTGCGAAGTTATCACATGGTTCATAATTATTGTTTCTTCGTACTGTGTCTTGTGGATTCCACTGCTTTTTGCTTTCGTTTTCACGTGCGCTTCGTCTTTTTCTTGCGTCATCTTCCGAAAATATGAACTCTAGTTCCCTCAGAATACCTATAAATGCTTCGACGTCATTGCCTCCGCGACCTACTAATGATTGCTGGTATTTCAATGGTAATTTCATCGCGCATAATTTAATCAACTCTCCGTCACTGTATGGTATATCTAAGCATTGATTTTTCTTTGCCATTAATTCGAAAAATTTCACGGGACTCTTCTCTCCTGAATTTTCAAAAAATGGGTTCTGTAATAATTCGTACTTCACTGTGTTCTGTGCTTCGCTGGACAAAAATCGTGAGAGAAACTTCTCTCTGAAATCTTCGTACGATCGGCATGTCGCTGCAACATTCTGCATGGTTTCTGCAACTGTTCGTGACATGTGTGCACATATAAAGTCTAATTTGTGTGGTAGCGTCCAGTGTTCTGGTAATCCTACTCGGAATTGATCAATAACTGTTCGTGGATGTAATGAGTTTCCTTCTCGAAAGTGTTGAAATTTTCTGTGAGGAAATGATCGTTGTCGTACTTCGTCATAGTTCCATATGAAATTCGCGATTCTTCGCCACTTCTGTTTCTGATCATTTCTCCCGTCGTTCTTTCCGGTTGGGGTAGATCCATTGAATATTGTCCACTGTAACTTTCGCCTACCCTTGCGTAGTATCGTTGGAGTGGTACGCAATAATTTTCTTCCATCGGTTGTGAACTTGTAGCTGAATGCATTGCACTATACTCCTCGCGACCTGGCTTGCCATTGTCACGTATGTTACTTTCCGCCTGTGATTGAAATCGCAAATGCATGATATCTTCGTTAATTGCTTGTTTTTCCGGTGCTGTTACAGATACGGATGTGGTTGCAGACTCTGTGCTTGTTCGATCCTGTTCACTACGCTCTTCAATGGTTTGCAACAACTCTGTTGGCAATTTCTGAAATTGTCGCTTCGTTTGCGCTTCTATTTTGAATATGCGGTTATCATATCTTTTCAGCGCTGCTTTTGTGATACGTTTGTGTAACACACTGTTTTCAACAATTTCACGCGCTGTACCTGCTGCTTGTCTAGTAATTACGTTTATCCGTATCTCTAGTTTCTTGACTTCTCCCTGGGTGTTGTTACGTAATGTTTTGATCTCGTCCTGAGTGTCATTACGCAATGTTTGTACGTCCGCTTGTACCTTGTCAATGTCTGTTCTCAATTGATTGTGACCTGTTATTAAGTTTCCTATCACCTCTCGAGATTCTTTTGCCTCGTCTTCAATATGACTTAGGTGTAACTGAATGTTTTTATTTTGTTCTTTAATCTCACGCATTTGTCTCGCGATTTCTGCATTCTGAATTTGAATTTGGTTCGCTATGTCTTTATTTTGTCTTGTCATGGTTTCCGTAATTTGTTGTAATATATCTGCCAGATTAGTGGGTCCTATTGCGTTTTCTTCTGACGTCCTACGCTCTGTGTTTTCGCTGAATTGTTGGTTTGCAACCGATTGCATTGAACTGTGCTGTGGCATGTTTCTGCCCGAATTCCTTGTACTCTGTGGTGAGGGAGCTCTGATTACTTGTACTATGGGTTCTACATATTCAAGACGAAAGTTAGAATCCTCATCGACTGTCTCTCTACTTTCCTGCTCCTCTGTCGTATGCTGACTTACGTTTTCTATGCCTTGGCGTACATTATCCTCGTTATGGTGCGTTATCTGTCCTATTTCTCGCGATACTGCATCGTCGGTCGTACTGTCCTCTATTCTCTGTCCATTTTCATGCTGGGTCTCTACCTCAATTCGGTCAAGGTCTCGATCTGCCATTGCTAATCTTTCCGAATCCCTTAATTTCTGTTTTAAAAGCAATTCACGCGCCCTACTTCGAGTCAACATGCGCTCATACGATCTCACGCGTTTCATAAACTTTTTGTTCACACGACTTGACACTACCAAGACTGACAATCCATTCACTTACTTGTTGGGTCTGAATCAACTTCTCAACGATGTATCCACCACCTGTGCGGTTGCATTGGAGAGAAAACTTAATTCTAACAATATTAAAATTCACAACGTAATTATGCTATTGTCTCTGACACTTTCTTACTATCTATCGCTGCTGCTACTGTTTTCGAGTATTTAAAACTTTAGGAAAAAAAAAGTTTTTACTATGAAAATTTTTCAGCAGTATATTTTTCTGACCTAGTAAGGCATGTGGTCGACCTTCAATCATGGTATTTTACCATCCTGGCAGGGTCGCCATTTTCTAAACATTCTGCGTGGTGTCTGTTTGTTCTATATCGTGTCTCCCTACCACTTTCGTGCAACGATGCTCTGAGCGTGTTTTTTAGGGAATTGACTAGTGTGAACCTGGGACCTGTTGCTGGTAAGGAGACGCCAGACCACACATGAAATGTAGAATTCAGAAGAGTTCAGTGAGACTAGCGATGATATAACCAAATACTTAGTGATTTCAGCGTCAGCTCCACTGCACTCCCTGTAAAAGGTTCTTAATACTAACTAAATTTAGTGGAAGGGGTTCAAGGCTTTCCTATTTTTAGTTAGATGGTAAAATAACGTCAAAAAAGCAGTTAAGTTTACCATTGGAAATTTTATTCTACTCTCAAAACATTGTTTATAAATTGCACTATTGATAAAAGGAAATGTTTTAATACAGGATGGTAAAAACCAACACCGTTCAACAAAAATGTGAACGAATCTTCCCTGAATGGGTTTCCAAGTTCTACAATGGATCGAAGGATGAGCTATACCATATCACATCTATAATCTAGGTTTAAATTAAGTTTCACAAAAGAGAAAACTATCAAAATGGTCTACAGTGATCCTCAATTATCTTTAATTACTTATCTAACTTGTCGTAAATTGCAGTAGCTGATGTGGCTTCTCTATAACTATATAACAGAAAAATCATCGCATTTCTGATTTTTGCTTCAAGTGGCAAATGTGATCACCATGAGCTTTAATTGACGATCGACGCTAGTATTACGTAAAGGGGATGTAACAGATGAGACTTCTGCAGTTCTGAGTGAAGACTTATGCGCTCCAGAAATGTGGCATCGCGTGCATTCATTACCTTGTCTGTGTTCGTCAGGGGGCGGCGGCCGGCGCAGCTCCGTCCAGCTCGCCCTCTCGGAAGCAACTCCCCGTCTTAACTTCTCCTTACTACAATTGTCCGAATCAGGATCTCAATGTTAACCTTAAGCTCCGCCTACAAAAATTCTGTCTATCCAATGAGAAACGTTATACTTTTCGTGGTGGGGCATTGTTTTTAAAGTTTGCAACATAACAGGGACGTGGAAAAGTCTCACGCTAAAACTTGCAGCTTGTGTGGTCCTTTAGTGTTATCGTAACATCTATACTGTCCTTCTGGAGGGCTCTATCTTTTAACATTGGCTGGGGGGTAGTCTTGACGTAACAGATACGCGAAAAAGTCTCACGCTAAAACTTGCGGGTGGTGTCCTAGCAGTTAGCTGGCGACGTGGGTGTAGGCCCGTCCCTTATCGTAGGGCCTTCCAGCTTAACACGGTTCTGCTCTCTGCTACTGTTCTCGTTTCTCCCTTCGGAACTGCGTCTGTCCCACGGTGGGAAGGTATGACATGCATTTAGGCATTCTTGTGTTACTCTGTGGTATTCCATTTGCTCACTAGTTACTCGTATTACTTTGGTTATTTTAAGGTCACGATTTATTTGGAGCTATGTGACATACTACTGGATTTGCTTATCATGTCAGGGTTTTCATGGAAGGTGTTGGATTTGCCTGGCACCTTTCACGTTATTGGCGGATAAATAGCTCTAGGCCAGACCCAATCCTCCAGTCGCCGTCTTTCCTGCGTCATAGTTTCTGCTCGTACATACACTATGCAATTTCTGTACAGGGGAAGACATGTTAACTGACAGTCATTGTCTTGTAATGTCAGATAAATACCATTCGGCCAGACCCAGTCCTCCGATCGACGTCGTTCCTGCGTCATAGCCTGTACCATTACACATATTACGCAATTTCTGTACATTGGAGTCCATGTTAACTGAAAGTCGCTGCTATGTATTCGCAGGTAAAAACCACTTGGCCAGGCCCACTCCTCCAATCGCCGTCGTTCCTGCATCCCTGCCTGGATTCGTACACATATTACGCAATGTCTGTACATGGGAGGACATGTTAACTGACAGACACTGTCCTGTAATGGCACCTAAGTACCATTCGGCCAGACGCAGTCCTCTGATCAAAGTCGTTTTGCGTCATAGACTATCCCTTACACATGTCACGCAATTTCTGTACAGGGGAGGGCATGTTATCTGAAAGTCGCTGCTCTGTATTGGCGGATAAATTTCACTTGGTCAGACCCAGTCCTGCAATCGCCATGGTTCTTGCGTCACAGCCTGTATTCGTACACATATTACGCAATTTCTATACAGGGGAGGACATGTTAACTGAAAGTCACTGTCCTGTATTGGCGGATAAATACCACTCGGCCAGATCCAGCCCTTCAATCGTCATCGTTCCAGCGTCATAACTTGAACTCGTACACATATTACGCAATTTCTGTATAGGGGAGGCCATTTTAACTGAAGGTCGCTGCCCTGTATTGGCGGATGAATACCACGTGGCCAGACCGAACCCTCCAATCGCCGTCTTTCCTGTGTCATAGACTGTACTCGTACACATATTACGCAATTTCTGTATAGGGGAGGCCATTTTAACTGAAGGTCGCTGCCCTGTATTGGCGGATAAATACCACGTGGCCAGACCGAGCCCTCCAATCGCCGTCTTTCCTGTGTCATAGACTGTACTCGCATACATATTACGCAATTTCTGTACAGGGGAGTCCATTTTAACTGAAGGTCGCTGCCCTGTATTGGCGTATAAATACCACGTGGCCAGACCTAGCCCACCAATCGCCGTCTTTCCTGCGTCATAGACTGTACTCGTACTCATATTACACAATTTCGATACAGGGGACGACACGTTAACTGACAGTGGCTGTGCTGTATTGCCAGATAAATACCATTCGACCAGACACAGTCCTCTGATCGCTGTCGTTCCGGCGTCACAGCCTGTACCCATACACATATTTCGCAATTTCTGTACAGGGGAGGCCATGTTAACAGAAAGTCGCTACACTGTATTGGCGGATAAATATTACTTGGCCAGACCCAGTTCTCCAATCACCGTAGTTCCTGCGTCATAGCTTGTACTCATACACATATTACGCTATTTCTGTACAGAGGAGGACATGTTAACTTCCAGACACTGTCCGGTATAGGCAGGTAAATATCATTCGGCAAGACGCAGTCCACCGATCGCCGTCGGTCCTGCGTCATAGGCTTTCCCCTTACACGTACTATGCGATTTCTGTACAGGAGAGGCCATGTTAACTGAAAGTCGCTGCTCTGTACTTCCGGATAAAAACCACTTGGTTGGACCCTGTCCTCAAATCGCCGTCGTTCCTGCGTCATAGCCTGTACTCGTACACATATTTGTCCGCTGCTCATGGTCGTGTGGTAGCGTTCCCGATTCCCACGCCCGAGTCCCCGGGTTCGATCACTGGCGGGGTAATTGATTTTCTCTGCCTCGTGATGGCTGGCTGTTGTGTGCTGTCCTTAGGTTAGTAAGGTTTAAGTACTTCTAAGTTCTAGTGGACTGATGACCATATATGTCAAGTGCCATAGTGCTCAGAGCCATTTGAGCCATTAGAGCCATTCACATATTAGGCAATTTCTGTATAGGGGAGCACATGTTAACTGACAGTCGCTGTCCTATATTGGAGGATGAATACCACTTGGCCAGACCCAGTCTTCCAATCGCTGTCTTTCCTGCGACATAGCTTGTACTCGTACACATATCACACAATTTCAATACAGTGGAGGACATGTTAACTGACAGTGGTTGTAATGTATTGGCATATAAATACTATTCGACCAGACACAGTCCTCTGATCGCTGTCGGTCCGGCGTCACAGCCTGTACCGATACACATATTACGCAATTTCTGTATAGGGGAGGCCATTTTAACTGAAAGTCACTACACTGTATTGGCGGATAAATACAACTTGGCCAGACCCAGTCCTCCAATCGCCGTTGTTCCTGCGTCATAGCCTGTACTCGTACACATATTACGCAATTTCTGTACAGAGGAGAACATGTTAACTTCCAGACACTGTCCTGTATTGGCAGGTAAATATCATTCGGCCAGACGCAGACCACCGATCGCTGTCGTTCCTGCGTCATAGCCTTCTCCCTTACACTACGCAATATCTGTACAGGGGAGGACATGTTAAATGACAGTCGCTATCCTATATTGGCGGATAAATACCACTTGGCCAGACCCAGACCTCCAATCGCTGTCTTTCCTGCGTCTTAGCTTGTACCCGTACACATATTACGCAATTTCTGTACAGGGGAAGGCATTTTAACTGAAAGTCGCTTTCCTGTTTGTCGGATAATTGACACTCGGCAAGACGCAGTCCTCCCATCACCGTCGTTCCTGAGTCATTGCCTGTACTTGTACACATATTACGCTATTTCTGTACAGCGGAGGACACGTTAACTGAAAGTCACTGATCTGTATTGTCGGATAAATTCCACTTGCCAGACAGAGTCCTCCAATCGCCGTGTTCCCTGCGTCATAGACTGTACTCGTACATACATTACACAATTTCAATAAAGGGGAGGACATGTTAACTGACAGTGGTTGTCCTGTATTCGCAGATACTTACTATTTGTCCAGACACAGTCCTATGACCGCTGTCGTTCCTGCGTGACAGCCAGTACCCAAAAACATATTTCGAAGTTTCTGTACATTGGAGGCCATGTTAACTGAAAGTCGCTGCTCTGTATTCGCAGATAAATACCACTTCGCCAGGCCCAGTCCTCTAATCGCCGTCGTTCCGGAATCCCTGCCTGTACTCGTACACATATTACAAAATGTCTGTACAGGGGAGGACATGTTAACTGACAGACACTGTCCTGTTTTGGCACATAAGTAACATTCGGTCAGAGGCAGTCCTCCGATCGCCGTCGTACCTTCGTCATAGCCTTTCCCTTACACATATTACGCAATTTCTGTACAGGGGAGGCCATGTTAACTGTAAGTCGCTGCTCTGTATTAGCGGAAAAATTTTACTTGGCCACACCAAGTCCTCCAAACGCCATGGTTCCTGCGTCATAGCCTGTTGTCGTACACATATTATGCAATTTCTGTACAGGGGAGGCCATTTTAACTGAAAGTCGCTGCCCTGTATTGGCGGATAACTACCCAGTCCTTCAATCGCCATCGTTCCTGCGCCACAGCTTGTACTCGTACACATTTTACGCAATTTCTGTACAGGGGAGGCCATGTTAATTGAAAGCCGCTGCCCTGTATTGGCAGATAAATACTACTTGGCCAGCCCCAGTCCTCCAATCACCTTCATTCCTGCGTCATAGCTTGTACTGGTACACATATTACGCAATTTCTGTACAGCGGAAGACATTTTCACTGAATGTCGCTGTCCTGTATTGTCGGATAATTGCCACTCGGCCCGACACATTCCTCCCATCACCGTCGTTCTGTGTCGTAGCCTGTACTTCTACACATATTACACAATTTCTGTGCAGGGGAGGGCATGATAACTTATAGTCTCTGTCCTGTATTGGCAGATAAATACCATTTGCCCAGACCCAGTACTCCGATCGCCGTCGTTCCTGTGTCAGAGCCTGTACCCGTCCATATAATACGCAATTTCTGTACAGGGGAGGCGAAGTTAACTGGAAGTCGGTGCTCTGTATTGGTGGATAAGTACCACTTGGCTAAACCCAGTCCTACAACCGCCATCGTTCCTGCATCATAGCCTATACTCGTACACATATTACGCAATTACTGTACAGGGGAACCCATTGTAACTGACAGTCGCTGTCCTGTATTGTCGGATAAATACCTCTAGCCAAAACGCAGTCCTCCAATCGCTACCGTTCCTGCGTCATAGCCTGTACTCTTACGCATATTACGCATTTTGCTTGCAGGGGAAGACATGTTAACTGAAAGTCGCTGTCCTGTATTGGCGGAAAATTTTACTCGGCCAGACCCAGTCCTCCAATTGACGTCTTTCGTGCGTCATACCCTGTACTCGCACACATATTACATTATTTCTGTAGAAGGGAGGACACGTTAACTGAAAGTTGCTGTCCTGCATTGGCGTATAAATACCACTCGGCCAGACCCAGTCCTCAAATCAACATCCCTCCTGCGTCATAGTCTGTACCCATCCACATGTTGCGCAATTTCTGTACAGGGGATGCCATGTTAACTGAAAGTCGCTGCCCTGTATTGGCGGATAAATACCATTCGGTCAGACCCAGTCCGCCAATCGTCGTCGTTCCTGCGTCATAACCTATACCCATACACATATTACGCAATTTCTGTACAGGAGAGGAGATGTTATCTAAAAGTTGCTGCCCTGTATTGGCAAACAAATGCCACTCCGCCTGACCTAGTCCTCCAATCGCCGGCTTTCCTGCGTCTTAGCCTGTAATCGTACACATATTACGCAATTTCTGTACAGTTGAGACCATGTTAACTGAAAGTCGCTGCCCTGTATTGGCGGAAAAATACTACTTGGCCAACCCCAGTCCTCCAATCACCTTCGTTCCTGCGTCATAGCTTGTACTTGTAGACATTATGCAATGTCTGTACAGGGGAGGGTATGTTAACTAAAAGACGCTGTCTTGTATTGGTGGATAAATACCACTCGGCCAGACCCATTCCTCCAATTGCCGTCTTTCCTGCGTCATAGCTTGTACTCGTACACGTATTATGCAATTTCTGTACAGGTGAAGACATGTTAACTGAAAGTCGCTGTCCTGTATTGTCGCATAATTGCGACTCGGCCAGACGCAGTCCTCCAATCACCATCGTTCCTGAGCCATACCCTATACTCATACACATATTACGCAATTTCTGAACAGGGGAGGACATTTTTACTGAAAGTCGCAACTCGGTATTGGCGGATAAGTAACACTTGGCCTGACTTAATCCTCCAGTCGCCGTCTTTCCTGCATCATATCCTGTACTTGTACAGACACTACACAGTTTCTGTACAGGGGAAGACATGTTAACTGACGGTCATTGTCCTGCATTGGCAGATAAATAAAATACGGCGAGACCTAGTCCTCCTATATTACGCAATTTCTGTACATTGGAAGCCATGTTAACTGAAAGTCGCTCCTCTGTATTTGTGGATAAATACCACTCTGCCAGACCCACACCTCCAATCGCAGTCTTTCCACTGTCATAGCCTGTACTCGTATGCATATTACGCTATTTGTTTACTGGGGAAGACACGTTAACTGAAAGTCGCTGTCCTGTATTGACGGAAAATTCCACTCGGCCAGACCCAGTCCTCCGATTGACCTCTTTCGTGCATCATAGCCAGTACTCGCACACATATTACAGAATCTCTGTACAGGGGAGGACATGTTAACTGACAGTCGCTGTCCTGTATTGCCGAATAAGTAACACTCGACCAGACCCTGTCTTCCAATCGCCGTCTGTCCTGCGTCATAGTCTGTACTCGTACACATATTACGCAACTTCTGTACAGGGGAGGACATGTTAACTGAAAGTCGCTGCTCAGTATTGGCAGATAAATTCCGCTTGGCCAGAAACAGTCCTCCAATCGCCGTCTTTCCTGCGTCATAGCCCGTACTCGTACACATATTACGCTATTTCTGTACAGGGGAGGACATGATAACTGACAGTCGCTGTCCGGTATTGGCGGATAAATACCATTCGGCCAGACCCAGTACTCCGATGGCTGTCGTCCCTCAGTCATAGCCCGTACCCGTACACATATTACACAATTTCTGTACAGGGGAGGACATGATGACTAAAAAGGCACTGTCCTGTATTGGCGTATAAATACTACTCGGGCAGACCACGTCCTCCATTCACCGTCCCTCCTGAGTCATAGCCTGTACTCGTACACATATTACGCAATTTCTGTACAGGGGAGCTTATTTTAACTGAAAGTCGCTGTCCTATATTGGCAGATAAATACCACTCGGTCCGACCCAGTCTTCCAAACACCGTCGTTCCTGAGTCATAGCTTGTACTCGTACACAAGTTACACGATTTCTGTACAGGGGAGGACATGTTAACTGAAAGTCGCTGTCCTGCATTGGCGGAAAAATACCACTTGGCCAGACCCAGTCTTCCAATCACTGTCGTTCCACAGTCATAGCTAGTACTCGTACACATATTACGCAATTTCTGTACAGGGGAAGACATGTTAACTGAAAGTCGCTGTCCTCTATTGGCTGATAAATGCCACTTGGCCAGACCCAGTCCTCCAATCACCGTCATCGTGAGTCATAGCCTGCACTCGTACACATATTACGCAATTGCTCTACAGGGGAGGACATGTTATCTGACAGACTCTGTCCTGTATTGGCACATAGGTACTAATCGGCCAGACGCAGTCCTCCGATTGCCATCGTTCTTGCGTCATAGCCTGTACTCGTACACATATTACGCAATTTCTGTACAGGGGAGGCCATTTTAACTGAAAGTCCCTGCCCGGATTTGGCGGATAAATAGCACTTGGCCAGACCCAGTCCTTCTATCGTCATCGTTCCTGCGTCTTAGCTTGTACTTGTACACACATTACGCAATTTCTGTACAGGGAAGACATTTTAACTGAATATCGCTGTCCTGTATTGTCGGATAAATGCCACTCGGCCAGATACAATCCTCCCATCAGCGTCGTTCCTGAGTCATAGCCTGTACTTGTACACATATTATGCAATTTCTGTACAGGGGAGGACATGATAACTGGTAGTCTCTGTTCTGTATTGGCAGATAAATACCATTTGCCCAGACCCAGTACTCCGATCACCGTCGTTCCTGTGTCATAGCCTGTACTCGTACACATATTACAGAATTTCTGTACAGGGGAGGACATGTTAACTGAAAGTCGCTGTCCTGTATTGGCGGATAAATACTACTCGGGCAGACCCCATCTTCCATTCACCGTCGCTCCTGAGTCATAGCGTGTACTCGTACACATATTACGCAATTTCTGTATAGGGAAGCACATGTAAACTGAAAGTCGCTGTCCTATATTGGCGGATAAATACCACTCGGCTAGATCCAGTCCAAAAAAACCTTCGTTCCTGAGTCGTAGCTTGCACTCGTACACAAATTACACAATTTGTGTACAGGGGAGGACATGTTAACTGAAAGTCGCTGTCCTGTATTGGCGGATAAATACCACTCGGCCAGCCCCCGTCCTCCATTCACCATCGCTCCTGATTCATAGCCTGTACTCGTACACATATTATGCAGTTTCTGTACAGGGGAGCACATGTAAACTGAAAGTCGCTGTCCTCTATTGGCGGATAAATGCCACTCAGCCAGACCCAGTCCTCCAATCACCGTCGTCCTGAGTCATAGCCTGTACTTGTACACATATTACGCAATTTCTGTACAGGGGAGCACATGTTAACTGAAACTCGCTGTCCTGTATTGACGGATAAATACTACTCGGCCAGACCCAGCTCTATCTGTGCAACCTTTTGGAAGAACACCATTCGACTAAAGGTTATAAGCTACGTGCAGAGATGTCACAGAGTGTGCAGAACTACGCAGAGAAGGAGACAAATTTGCCTTCACAATGGGGTTTCTATTCAGAGTAATGGAGGATACCGAATGATAAGAATTTTTCGCCCAAAACGATAAAAAATGCGGTATAGTTGATACCAGCAAAGATGCTGTCAAGGTACGACACATCATCCCACAGAAGCCTTTTAACAGAAGAGATTACAGCAAAAGGGTACTACGGATCGCTCTCTTTCGGACGCTAAATCATAGGCAGACCAACTGGTTTCGATCTTCCTTAAACAATGCGTTGGATAAGTAAAAGAAGCAATAAGAGGTGAAGGGAGAATTACTGTTAAGACGAATCACGTCAGAATAATAGGCACATATGCACCACTACAGATGAGGTATTAACACAAAGAAAGATCGTCAATGGAGTAGTTATTGCAGGCCATCTCAACCCGAGAGCAGACAAACTAGACACTAAAACAGAAGTGATTCTGGAAGTGCTAGAAGAAAGAGGATATAGCCTCATCACCGTACCCGATCTGACAATCTACGTGGCGATCAATAGAAATAGCGTAATAGACCTCGTACTGTTCACAGGTGATGGCATAAAGGCAAGTAATGAGAAAGCACTCTGGACATCAGCGGTAGCACCAATAACATAATACAAACCAGTCACAAAGACTTTTGAATTTAACCAACCATCACCAACAACAACCAATCTCAAATCAAACAGTATATACACGAAATCGGACATAGAGAAGTTGCACGAAAAACTAGGAAAAATAGAAAAAGCGAAACTCCTTATATAGCTGCACAATTAAATGGATGCAGTGGAATTATGCACAATGTCTCAGCAAAACAGAAATAAAAGTTAGGAACTCGTCATCAGGGTTCGACTAGGAATGTTATGACGAATGGCAAGAGATGCTATCGGAACTACACAGAGCCAGAACCACAACACAGCAATATGACCTCTCATTAAATGCTAGGCAGAGGAGGCCATGAACACAGTGCAACGGAAACAATAGCAGGTCACACCCCTATAACAGGACAATAAATACGTCAAGTGATAACAAATGCAAAAATCAAAAAAGCTTCATGGATAGACGACATATATCTAGAATGTCTCGAGCAATCCTATGATATAATGGAAGACTACTGTTTGGGACTGTTCCATAACTACATGAGCTTAGAAAAAATACCAGAACAATGGGAAACCAACTATCAATATATTTTTCAAAGGAGGCACAGCCCTTGAAAGCAAATCTTTCGTGGCTTTCATGGAAATACTAGCCAATAGGCTTACCGATAAAGTAGGTGCTCAAACACCAGGAATACTACTTTGGTTTCAGAAAGAAAAGAAGCATCCTAGCAGTAAACTACTGAATAGGGTAAGTGCAAGGCACACTAAGACATTCACTGAAAATATATTTTGTAGTCCTTACAGAACTGCTAACAGAAGAACGCTTATCCGAAAAGTCATCCGGTTTATTGACGACGGACTCCAAATAACGAAAGTACTTCTAGCCATCTAAGGCAAAATATCTGATGGTACCATTGCATTCAAGAATTTAACTAACACACATAGCGTACTACAAGTAGACCTGATCAGTCCGACACTGTTCAACATCATGACAGCAGTTATGATGAGGAAAACCAGCAACACAGATATAACGTAGTAGTAGTTCCAGAAGACAAAGAAAAGCTACAAAGGGAGTGAAAGAGACTCACAACATAGGCTGTGCAAAATCGATTACAAATAAGTAAAACTATGTAGTGTTAGCAGTTAGTCAACACTACGCACACTACTTGGTTGAGGAGGCCGAATGCACGCTATAAGCTCACGCAGGATGGCGTGACGTCTGAAACAGGATACGTAATGAATGCTATAAAGAAAAGTACGTTGCTGCCGGAATACTTAACTTTAATCCATCATTGTTGTACATCGCTCTTGACGATACAAGTGAGACTCTGTAGATTCAGGCAATATACTGCTAATGGCGCCTTGCTAGGTCGTAGCCATTGACTTAGCTGAAGGCTATTCTAACTATCTGCTCTGCAAATGAGCGAGGCTTCGTCGGTGTGCATCGCTAGCTAAGTCGTCCGTACAACTGGGGCGAGTGCTAGTCCGTCTCTCGAAACCTGCCGTGTGGTGGCGCTCGGTCTGCGATCACTGACAGTGGCGACACGCGGGTCCGACATGTACTAATGGACCGCGGCCTATTTAAAGCTACCACCTAGCAAGTGTGGTGTCTGGCGGTGACACCACAAACTAAATACATAAGTTTCAGAAGGGGTGGTAAATTCTAACCAAAAGAATCGTTCCACCTTCATGACAAACCACTAGAAGTAGCATCAAAGGACAAATATCTCGTAGTCACTCCGTAAACGACACGGACAGCATTCAACACCTTTATGAAAGGAAGAGCAACAGCAGCAATTAAAACAATTTACAAAATCCAGTAGCCTCAAAAACTCTCAACAAAAACAGCAAACCACACTATTTAAAACTGCCATAGCACCAACTTACGGGATCCAAATAGTCTGGTATAAACCCAAAGTCAATGACACAGAAACAGTAGACAAATCCCGCTTTATGAAGCTGATACTGGGCATCGGGAAGACAACGCTTCCAAGACTGGCTCACGTCTTAATGAAAGATATTGTTGTGGCGCAACAAGCTAGTCACGCCACACTGAGGAGGAAGCCGAAAGGCACGCGTACACACACGCCGACTGGCGTCAAGTCTGGAACAGGATACGTATTGAATACTATAAAGAAAATACGTATCTTTTACTTAACTTTTAATTAATCCTTGTGATACATCTCTCTTGACTATACAAATGAGACTCGTAAGATACATGAACTGTGACAATTGGCGCCTTGCTAAGTCGTAGCCATTAACTTAGCTGAAGGCTATTCTAACTGTCTCTCGGCAAATGAGAGCAAAGGCTTCGTCAGTATAGTCGCTAGCAACGTCGCCGTGCAACTGGGGCGAGTTCTCGTACGTCTCTCGAGACCTGCCGTGTGGTGGCGCTCGGTCTGCGATCACACAGTGGCGACACGCGGGTCCGACATGTACTAATGGACCGCGGCCGATTTAAGCTACCACCTAGTAAGTGTGGTGTCTGGCAGTGACACCACAGATATCTCCTTAATAGAAGTTATCAAAATGCAGATGTTCCTTCCAAACACCAAAACCTACGAAAACACTCGCGAAATACTAATAGAAAAATACAACTCTATTTGGAGCGACTTCCATTCAACCAACTCTATAATTACAGAAGAGAAGAAACAGGCATAGGTGAACCACTGAGCGGTGACATGTAGTAACATGATATATAACACATGGATTCCACCTCAACATCTGCCAAAACAAGAAGTTCCAACAGCCAAGTGAATCCTGCGTATGTAAACTGCACAATAAACAATACGAAAGATATTATGCAATAACTGCAGAAAGAGAACTGTGTCAATAATAAAACTAGCTTTGTATTTGCATTTTCATTAGTTTGTATTTGCATACTGTGCACATTTTCATTAATAAAAGTATTGCATACTCTTAATTATTGCTCTCTGTTTGTAGTCCATTTGTTGTCTAAATAGAGTTTATTCTAGATTAAAATAACTGTACATTTGAAACTTTTGCTACTCTATTCATTTGTGCTACAAAGACAACTGGTCCCATTTATACACTAAATTCTGCGTTTGACTGACAATACGTATTCCCTTTTTGCAATTATCTTCTTCAGTTGTATGAATGTATAGTGATTAATAATGATATGCATACACCATATTGTTGACATGGGATACCAGACTACACGGTTTATGGTAGTTTCTGACCACCAGCTAGGTAAGGGGTAAGTTCAAAGAACAGCTGGTCTAATGAACGTCATTTTATTAAATCCCACATAAACTATAAATTATTCACCCTAAGATCTTGAGATGAATGGTGAAATACTACAGTTGACTGGTGTATGTAGGAAAGTACAAAACCAACGCAGTACAAAATACACAGCCATTATAAAACCTATATTAGATGCTCGATATAGCATTGGAATTGGACTCCGTAGAAGTGTAGGAACACGCAAGACAATACTGACCCTACGACTTATCTTAGAAACTAAGTTAAGGAAAGGCAAACCTCCATTTACAGCATTTGAAAACTTTGAAAAAGCTTTTGACAATGCTGACCAAATACTCTCTTTCAAATTCTAAAGGTAGCAGGGGCAAAATACAGGGAGCGAAAAGTTATTCCAATTCGTACAGAAACCAGAAGGCGGTTATAAGAGCGGAGGGAGAAGAGAAGCAATGGTTGAGATGGGACAGAGTTGTAGCGTACCCCTGATGTCACTCAATCTGTACGTTGAACAAACAGTAAAGCAAAGAAAAAGAAAAATTTGGGGTAGGAATCAAAATCCAGGGAAAAGAAATAAAAACCTCGAGGTTTGCCGACGACATTGTAATTCTGTGAGAGACAAAGAAGGACTTGGAAGAGCAGTTGAACGGAATGGACAGTGCCTTGACAGACAGATATAAGATGAACATCAACAAAAGCGAAACGAGTGTAGTGGGATGTAGTCAATTAAATCAGATGATGCTAAGAGAAGCAGGTTAGGAAATGAGTCACTTAAGGTAGTAGATGAGTTTCGCTATTTGGGTAGAGAAATAACTGAGGATGGTCGAGGTGGAGAGGATATAAGAAGTAGACTTACGATGGCAAAAAAAAAGCGTTTCTGAAGTAGAGAAATTTTTCAACATCGAATATAGATTTAAGTGTCAGGAAGTTTTTTTCTGGAAGTATTTGTGTGGAGTGTAACCATGTATGGTTGTGAAGCATGGACGATAAACAGTTTAGACAAGAAGACAATAGAAGTTTTCGAAATAGTGTGCTACTTGACTAGAAGAAGGGATTGGTTGGTAGGACACGTTCTGAGTCATCAAGGGATCACCAATTCAGTACTGGAGGGAGGCATGGAGGGTAAAAATCGTAAAGGGAGACCAAGAGATGAATACACCAAGCAGATTCAGAAAGACGTAGGTTGCAGTAGTTACTCGAAGATGTACAGAGTTGCAAAGGATAGAGCAGCATGGAGAGCTGCATTGGCGATGGTATTGACATCCAAAATAAAAGGGTCAGCAATGGATCCCCGCAGTATATGTACTACAATGATCCCATTGAGCTAATAAAACAATTGCGACTGCTCATGGAATCAGCTGGTGGTGGTAATACTGTTCATTCGAATGAAGTTGTTTCAATAATCTCTGAGCAGAGAGGGAGAGGTATAATGGAATAAGTATGGAAACAGTTGTTCAAAAACTGCACAGACTAGCACTAAAGACACACCCCCGTACGCATGATATGATTCAAGGTTTGGATGACTTAGGGGAGGCTGGTCCTATAGATATCCAGAAATATTCATGTGCTAGTAACGTACTCAAGTATATTTTAATGGTTATTGATACACACTTGTAATTTTCCAAGGCATTGCTTGCCAAGACAAATATCGATAGGAATGTAGCAGAAGTGTGTGAGCATATTATGCAAACAAGGAAGAATGGATGCTTGGACAATCTCAAAACCGATCGCAGTTGAGGGTTTCACAATAGGTATTTCAAGTCTGTGATGCAGTGATATTCAACACATCGCTACTCACCGTTCACTCACCCGAAAGTGAGTATTGTGGAACTTCTGAAGAGAATAATAAAAGCTCAAATGTGTGATATGTTTCAATCCTTGCGGCTCATACAAATTGATGGATATCCTTCCAGAAGAAACTACACAATGTAATAGAACCAAACATAGCACAATAAAAATGAAACCATTCCATGTTCATGATAATGGACAAATGGATACTATGTACACTGCTTGCCACCGTAAATGCAACACCCTGAAGGAAGCATCCGAATCAAGTGAAATTTACACCATGGGTTTGCAGCGTTGAGATATGCAACTGATTAGAATTTCAGCACAGACGCACATCACGCACGCCTGTGGCGCCACCTCATAGCGCCATTTAAGGCTTGGCGATTTCGACGAGTGTACGTTCGGCACGTGTGTTTACCTTGTGGTTGTTTCACAAGACGATCAGTTATGCCTCGTAGACAACAGCGAACATCGTTTGATCAAGTATCCGAGTTCGACAGAGGAAGGATAGTGGCTTACCGAGATTGTGGATTATCATACAGAGAAATCGCTAATCGTACTGGACGAAACCAAACAACTGTAATGCGGATATGTGACCGTTGGATGCAGGAGGGTACGACGGATCTACGTGGTTGATCGCATTCACCTCGGTGCACCACTGCACGTGCTGATAGGCAAATTGTGCGCATGGCAGTGACGGATCGCTCAGTGACATCCCGAACCATAGCACAGCACATTGCGTCTGTAACGCATCATCCAGTGTCTGCGCTTACCATTCGACGCCGTTTACAGCAGAGTGGTCTGTCCGCAAGACGTCCATTGCTTCGTCTACCATTGACGCAGAACCACAGACGTCTCCGTCGCCAATGGTGTGATGACAGACGGATGTGGACGGCAGAATGGAATGACGTTGTCTTTACTGACGAGGCACGCTTCTGTCTGCAGCACCACGATGGTCGGATTCGAGTGTGGAGACACCGTGGAGAGAGGATGCTGGACAGCTGCATTATGCACCGCCACACTGGTCTTGCACCGGGTATTATGGTATGGGGCGGTATTGGATATTACTCTCGCACGACTCTAGTACGCATTGCCGGTACTTTAAATAGCCGGCGCTACATATCCGAGGTGCTGGAGCCAGTTGTCCTTCCTTACCTTCAGGGCTCGGCCACAGCCATATTTCAACAGGATAATGCGCGACCACACGTGGTACGCATTGTCCAAAGGTTTTTCGTCAATAACCAGATTGAATTGCTTCCCTGACCGGCTCGCTCTCCGGATCTTTCGCCGATAGAAAACATGTGGTCCATGGTTGCTCAACGAGTGACCCAGATTACATCCCCAGCTGCCACACCAGATGATCTTTGGAAACGTGTGGAAGCTGCTTGGGCTGCTGTACCCCAGGAACACATCCAATGTCTCTTTGACTCAATGCCGAGACGTGTGGCAGCGGTGATCTCCAACAATGGCGGCTACTCTGGCTACTGATTCTGGCAGGAACCACATGTCACAGACGTCTGTAAACGTAATCATTTGATACTTGGTCAACATGTTATCTACAAAATAAATTTTGTTGTGCTACCTCTTGTCTTTCTTGGTGTTGCATTTACGGTGGCCAGCAGTGTACTATCGTATTAAAATGTTCGGTGCACGTAAACAGATATTTTACGTGGGTTTATGGCACGTATCTCAAAACACAAAAGAGCATTTGAGAAGTCATACCCTGCAAACTGGTCGAGCGAGATATTCCCAGTTTCTAGAGTGAGGAATGCAGAACAGGTAGAGCTCAGAACCTCGTGTGTTTCTTATTGAGCTTGTCATACACTGAAGAACCAAAGAAACTGGTATGCCTGCCTAATATCGTGTTGGACCCCCGCGAGTACACGGAAGTGTCGCAACACGATGTGGCATGGACGTGACTAATGTCTGAAGTAGTCCTCGAGGGAAATGACACAATCAATCCTCCAGGGTTTTCCATAAATCCGTGAGAGTACGAGAGGGTGAACATCTCTTCTCAACAACACATTGCAAGGCAGCCCTAGATATGCTCAATAACGTCCGTGTCTGTGGTGTATGGTGGCCATCGGAAGTGTGTAAACTGAGAAGAGTTTTCCTGTAGTCATCCTGTAGAATTCTGGACGTGTGGCGTGTTGCACTGTCCTGTTGCAATTGCTCAAGTCCGCCGGAATGCACAATGGACATGAATGGATGAAGATGATGAGACAGGATGCTTACATATGTGTCACCTGTCAGAGTAGTATCTAGACGTATCAGGGGTCCAATAGCACTCCAACTTCACTCGCCAGCTTTAACAGTCCCCTGCTGACATGCAGAGTCCATGTATTCATGACGTTGACTCCATACCCGTACACGTCCATCCGCCCGATACAATTAACAACGAGAGTAATCTGACCGGGCAACATGTTTCAAGTCATCCACAGTCCAATGTCGGTGTTGACGGGCCCAGGCGAGGTGTAAAGCTTTGTGTCGTGCAGTCATAAACGGTACACGAGTGGGCCATCGGCTCTGAAACCCCATATCGATCATGTTTTGTTGAATGGTTGGCACGCAGACACTTGTTGATGGCCCATCATTGAAATTTTTCTGCAGTTTGCGGAAGGGTTCCTCTTTTGTCACGCTGAAGGAGTCTCTTCAGTCATCGTTGGTCCCCTTCTTGAATGATTTATTTCCAGCCGCAAGATGTCGGAGATTAGACGTTCTACCGGATTCCTGATATTTACGACACGCTCCTGAAATGGTCGCACGGAAAAATCCCCACTTCATCGTTACCTCGGAGATACTGTGTCCTGTTGCTCGTGCGCTGCCTATAACATGATGTTCAAACTCACATAAATCTTGATAACCTGCCATTGTAGCAATGGTAACCGATCTAACAACTGAGCCAGGCAGTTGTGTTATATAGGCGTTGCCGATCGCAGCGCCGTATTCTGCCTGTTTACATATCTCTGTGTTTTAATACGCATGCCTATACCAGTGTCTTTGGCGCTTGAGTGTAATAAGTTTAGATGATAGAGCTCCATTTAAATGATGGTGGTGCGGCTATTACCAGAACAGTAAAGAACATATGGGACTCCAGATGCAGCTAGAAAGCAAGAAGACAAAACGGAATGATGGAAACAGCAGCCTTCGGAAAATAGCTCTACCTGAAACCATACAAGATAGGACTAGTTCTTTTCAATAATAGAGAAGATCCCATTAGCTGTCTTCTGGAGAGACCGCTTACAAACTCAGATCTGCTCAAGTATTTCATAGCTCCAAGATTCCATGATGTGTTTATATGGGATACATCACCGAACACCATGTAGAAATCTGGAGAACATGGAACTAAGAATTTAAATGTTGCTGGGACACCAGATACCCAACGGGTAGCATATATTAAGTAAAGTAACAATAACGTCTACTATTCATTTGGAGACCTGCAGCCGACAGAAGAGTTACAACAATACTTCACCACAGAAGACGTGTGTTCTACAATTTTCATCGCTACGAAGACTTTTCTGCTTACTTCTGTGGGCATCTGTACATCATGTTCTTTGTAACGTTTACAACTAGTGATATATAAGGAGGTGCAGTAAACATCCACTCATCAGTTGAGGTTCAGATGTAGTGTCCTATACTCTGACTTTAAATGAACAATCGTATATATTAAACGCAAATTACTCCCCACTGACTGATTTAAGCAACATGGAGTGGAGTATTGTGTGATTGGATTGGAGGCAGGCAACAGTATTCCGAGGATCACAGAGACTAACAAAAAACTTCATCTGGAAATTAATCGTAGGAAACAATCTGTGGAATTAGAACCTGGTACATATGATACTGACGATTTAAACGTCTTTTTAAAAAGGTTTGAAAAAGGGACTGTGGCATATGCAAACATCAGTACACTTTAAACTGAAATAAAGATATCAAATGGAGCGACTGACTTTAACCAGAAAGTTTCAGTAGGACGGCTACTGGGTTTCACAAAATGACGGGTTTTGAAGAAGGATCCTAATACATTTTGCAGATCTGATTAGTCAGGGGATATGCTTCCTGTGAGTACAGTCCGCGTCGAGAGTAGATTTTAAACAAACTCTTATCTCAACAACAGATTGATTCATACAATTTACAGATTCTTCTCATCAGTTGGAATAGGGTATTAGATTGTCGAGACACTAACCAACGCTATCTGCTGCTAGGTGGCAGTTGAAACACTGGACTATCTGGTGCTGCTTACTGTAGACCAGTATAACAACTCATCGACTTTTATGGCGAGGAAATGACTGTACGACTACATCTAAAGTAGAACTAGCAGCCACCCCGAATATGCAGAGTCCCGGAAGCGGCAAGTACCTTCAACCTACTGGGACTTGCAGCAGCTTCCCAGCATACTAGTATTGACTTCAAAGACAGGATGTGCGTAAGATATAAAACCAACGGGTACATCTCAGAGCACGGCACTTCACAACAGAAAAGCAAGGTTATAACTCATGCGAACTACGATTTTCTTAAACCTATTTCTGAAACCTCGCAATGGCACTGTTTGATTTAATTAGGCAGGTTTAACATGACGCGTGTGTTATACTCCAGGAATACTTCTCCCACGAACCTTCTATGTCAACCACATTTAACAAGAACGACGCAATTCGAACTCTCAGCCAGAATTAGGACACTTTAACCCTCCCCTGTGGGATTTTCATATATCTTTATGGATCATTTACAAAAGTGGATGTTGGTCCCTCAGTGTCTCTGAACCTTACAAATATTACTTTAGCGTTCCTGTTTCATGAGATACGATATGATCTTAATGGAGTCAAGATTGACCATATACACAATGCAGGCCCAGCGTCAAATCCTCTTCTCTGTCGTATCTGAACGATTTGGAAAACGCTGTATGCTTTATAGACGAGCCACTGTGTAGACCGTGGAAGAGTGCAAAAGATTTACTGTATGTATACTTTGAAGACAAGCTGAAAATTGTTATGAATGCTAACAGAGACTTATTCAGGCATGGAGTGCATCCGACAACAACTCATACATTCAAGGTTCTCAAGAGCAGAACGAGATCATTATCAACAGAATAATATGGAAAGTGCCACACATCAGTGTATGAGATGAGCAGCGTTTGAAGATTTTAAATGTTCTGAATGATGGTACATTTCTACTGTTAGCTTTCCATTCATGGGAGATTTTCGAGTACCCAGTGCTGCCGACTGCAAGCAGACGAACGTGGGCTACTAATATCTCTGCTGAATTGGAGATGGTCAGGTTCATCACACTTGAGTTTCAGACCAGTAGAAGAGATTGCACCAAATTTTACAATTGCAGGTTAGCCAATGCTAGAGTCTACCTGAACTCTGAATTCTACCCGTATGATAATTTACACCTGTAGTGGAATGAGAATGTACACAATCTAGGATATGATATGTTTGTGAAGTTCAGTACTTCGTACTATGAAGGGGATGGATGTTTAATCAGCCCACGGAAATTCAAGTAACTGGCACCAACCACAGTAAGAGACAGCTCTAAACAGAATGAGATAGTTAAACTGGGACCTATAAGTGTGTGAACTGAATCTGAAACTTCGGCAAACTTCCCAGAACACACTGCAGCGTATGTTCTAGTTCTACATGACCATTAGATGAACTATTGTACACTCAATGGTGTTGTGCAACGAGCTGTGTAGACGAACAAGTACTTAGCCACACCCACAGGATTTCACAATGGTATTTCAAGGTGTTAACATCAGTGCAGACGCTCAGAGTTTCAGTGATGATGAGCATAAACAATTCATATTTAACGAAGCTATATTCATAGTATACACAGATGTCAGTGTAATAGAGACATTCTCAGAAAACACTGCGTCAAAGGGGCCATTGAAGGATATGAAGCGCACGGAAACACAGAGGAGCGCAAATTGGTAAACACCTTTCTACTATGGAATCTACTGGGATGGTCCAGATATACTCTATAAAGGTATGGTGAAGTCACTTTGATTATTCGACCTCATGGATACCATCCACTACGACAAAGGCGTGGAGAAGATCGCAAGGGAGTCTCGAATCTTCATGTTTTCTGCTGTCCAAGACCTTCAGTTCTATGGATGTCCTGGTCTCCATCGCTCTAGAGGAAGGAGAAGTGTAAAAACAGTGTTATGCCTGCTTACGAAAGTGTAAAATTACTTTTAAATTGGATGAGAAATAAATGAATTTTTGCCTTAAAATGTGTGTATAATTTCTTTCCATTCGGCTGCCACTTTTACAGTGTACAACTTTGGCGGGATACCAAGTCTGTGGTTATCCTCAAGCACAGGAGAGATAATTTTAGACATGTTTGCCGTATGTCTCTGGAAGCGACAGGTTTTCTGTAAATAACACTACAAAGGTGAATGGTAACGATTTTTTTCGTTTATTCAGTTCTCGCAGACACATTTTGATTCTTCTGGTACAATTTGCTTCTTGAGACACAGTTTAGTTGTTGAGCGTCACTTTGGTTCTTGAGATACACTTTCGTCCTAAGATTTCAATGCAGAAATACTAACAATTACGACTCGATAAAGTTCCTTTCTAATGTTATCGGTGCAGACATACTTTAAATTTACACACTGTTACCATCACCAAAAACTATGACTAGAAGATAAAACCTTCCACAGTCAACCAAACAGTAGAAACACCAGTTGAGAATAATTACAGCTTTCGGTAGGAGTTATTGACAATATTTTGTACCATTTTCCAGGGCGCAATAGCAATGGTTGAGAGTGTCTACAATTGTTTTTCCAGAAATGTAGTGGTACTTGATGAGCATATTTACAAATTTAAATGGAACGATCTGCATTAAGAAGTAATTTGACTGGATGGATGGCAGCTGGTGAAACTTAAACACCAGACTACTTACATTGTACACAAATTTTGAGTTTAACTCATGAACAATCTATCTTTAACTTGTAGGTGGTTTTATCCATTTCCCAGATGGTAAACGAACACTTGTAGCTTTGGTGGGTTTTGTTTAAGCTGGTTTATTCTGTAATATTTTGTCAGAACTACAAGAGCTTCTAACTGTTTATTATTTATAGATCCCCAGGCTCCGATTTAACAAAATTTTTGCTAAAGCTGGAGGAGGTTCTTGGTTCACTTTATAGGAAATCCAAGAAGTTAGTTGTATGTGGTGACTTCAATATTAATTGTATAAGTGATTATGCAAGGAAAAGGATGCTGGCAGACCTCCTTAATTCATATAATCTTAATTCATATAATTTTACGCAAACCGTATTCTATCCAACGAGAGTGCAAGGCAACAGTAGAACAACCATAGACTACATTTTTGTTCATTCTTCATTACTAGAAGGGCATTCTGTTAGCAAAAAGGTGAATGGCCTTTCAGATCAAGATGCACAAATTTTAACTCTAAAAGATTTTTGTGGTGCAACACATGTTAAATATAGTTATCAACTTTTTAGGAAGCTGATCCAGTTGCTGTAGAGACCTTTGTAAACCTTATCAAGGACCAAGGGTGGCAAGATGTTCATAGTGCTGATACAGTACACGATAAATATAATGAATTCCTCAAGACTTTTCTTGTGTTCTTTGAAAGTTGCTTTCGGTTCAAAACAGGGTACTAGCACAAACAGGCAGCCTGGCTGACTAGAGGGATAAGAATATCTCGTAGAACGAAGTGGCAATTATATCAAAACTAAAGAAACAGTCAAAATCTAAATCCAGCCACCCATTTCAAACAGTACTGTAAGATGCTTAAAAATGTTATTAGGGAGTAAAAAAGTATGTGGTATGCAGATAGAATAGCTAAGTCTCAGGATAAAATTAAAACCATATGGTCAGTCGTAAAGGAAGTGGCTGGTCTGCAGAGACAAGTCGAGGATATAGAATCAGTGCATAGTGGGAATGTCCATGTTAGTGATAAGTCGCATATATGTACAGTATTTAATAATCACTTTCTGAATGTAGCAGGTTAACAAAATAGAAACGTAGTCCCAACAGGGAATCATATAGCGCTCTTAGAAAAAATGCTCCTCCATGATACTGACAAGAGGGAGATTGAGTTAGTAATTAAATCACTAAAGACCAAGAACTCTCATGGATATGACGGGGTATCTAGCAGAATACTGAACTATTGTTCTATGTATGTTAGCCCAGTACTTAGCCATATCTGTAACATTTCCTTTAGGAGCGGTCAGTTTCCTGGCCAATTGAAGTAATCGGTAGTGCAGCCACTTAATAAAAAGGGAGAGAGGGATAATGTTGACAATTTTAGATCTATTTCTATGCCATCGGTGTTTGCTAAAGTTATCGAGAAGGTTGTATATACAAGGTTACTGGAGCATTTAAATTCACATAATTTGCTGTCAAATGTACAGTTTGGTTTTAGAAATGGTTTAACAACTGAAAATGATATATTCTCTTTTCTCTGTGAGATTAAATAAAAGGTTGCGAGCGCTAGGTGTTTTCTTTGATTTAACGAAGGCTTTTGACTGTGTTGACCACAAAATATTACTGCAGAAGTAGGACCATTATGGAGTAATGGGAGTAGCTTACAATTGGTTCGCCTCTTACTTTAAGAACAGAAAGCACAAGGTACTTATCCGCAATATTGAGAGCAGTAGTGATGTTCAGTCCTAATGAGGCACTATTAAGTGGGGCGTTCCCCAAGGGTCGGTGCTGGGGCCACTGCTGTTTCTTATTTATATAAATGATATGCCTTCTAGTATTACAGATGATTGAAAAATATTTCTGTTTGCTGATGACACCAGCTTGGTAGTGAAGGATCTTGTGTGTAATATTGAAAAAGTATCGACTAATGTAGTTCATGAAATAAGTTCGTGGCTTGTGGAAAAAATTTGATGCTAAATCACAGTAAGACTTAGTTTTTACAGTTTCTAACTCACAATTCAACAAGAACCGATATTTTTATCAGACAGAATGGACATATTATAAGCGAGACGAAACAGTTCAAATTTCTAGGCGTTCGCATAGATAGTAAGCTGTTGTGGAAAGGCCATGTTCAGTATCTTGT
Source organism: Schistocerca nitens (assembly GCF_023898315.1). Taxonomy (NCBI): domain Eukaryota; kingdom Metazoa; phylum Arthropoda; class Insecta; order Orthoptera; family Acrididae; genus Schistocerca; species Schistocerca nitens. Next base: position 421,986,936 of record NC_064615.1, read on the forward strand.
TCAGAAACTAAATGCTGCTTTATTTACCATTAGAACAGTATCTGAAATAAGTGACAGTTCAATGCGAATACTAGGCTACTTCGCATATTTTCATATGCTTACGTCGTATGGTATTATTTTTTGGGGTAATTCTTCTGATTCAAAAAGGGTATTTTTGGCTCGAAAACGGGCTATTCGAGCTATATGCGGTGTAAGTTTGAGAACCTGTCTGGGAATTCTGACATTACCCTGACAGTGTATATTTTCTTTAATGTCGTTTGTTGTTAGCAATATTAGCCTATTCCCATGAGTTAGCCGCTTTCACTCAGTTAAGGAGGAGGAGGAGGAGATTAGTGGTTAACGTCCCATCGACAACGAGGTCATTAGAGACGGAGCACAAGCTCGGGTTAGGGAAGGATGGGGAAGGAAATCGGCCGTGCCCTTGCAAAGGAACCATCCCGGCATTTGCCTGAAGTGATATAGGGAAATCACGGAAAACCTAAATCAGGATGGCCGGACGCGGGATTGAACCGTCGTCCTTCCGAATGCGAGTCCAGTGTGCTAACCACTGCGCCACCTCGCTCGGTCACTCAGTTAATACTAGGCAGAAATCAAATCTGCATGTGGAATGCAGTTCCTTGACTCTTGTGCACAAAGGAGTGCAGTATTCTGCTGCATCCATTTTTAATAAGCTACCACAAGAACTCAAAAATCTTAGCAGTAGCCCAAACACTTTTAAGTCCAAACTCAACTCATGGCTCACTCCTTCTATTCTGTCGAGGAGCTCCTGGAAGAGCTGAAAAATTAAGCGAATTCCAGTGTTACATTTTTGATTTTCTTTATTTAAACTTGTGACTCGTCGTCTGAATATGATTCTTATATTTGATTTTATCTGTTTCTACTATCGTGTTATAAGTTCATGTAATGACTCGTTCCATGACCATGGAGCCTTCTCCTTAATTTATTCCCACGAAACAATAATAAAAAAAATAAAAAAAGTAAAAAAAGAGAATTCTTTAGGGTGATATCTACTGAATCAAAGTTTGTGCTTTCGGTGGCCAGAGCAAGAGCATAAGCATACAAGAAACTCCTGCAGTTGGGGAATATGGGTTGGTCGTTAGTACATATTTTGAACAGAACTGGACTCAACACACTTCCCTGGGGAAGGCCATTTTTCTGTACCCTCCATCGGCCAAGCTGTCCTTGGAGGTCAACGGAGAATCCTCGGTTCTGCAAAGATACTGGTGACGAGCCTTGTGAGGCTGAAATCCCTGGTTAGATTGTAGAACTTTTTCGATAATAACTGGTGGTTGACGGTGTCGTACGCTGTTGTCAAGTCCACGAATACCACTCCTGTCACTTTAGGGGCTTCAAAACCATCTTCTGCGAACTATGTAAGACTGAGTAATTGTCCTGTGCTGCTTTTACCACTGCGTAATCCAGCTTGCTGGGGTTTAAGCAAGGGGTTAATAGCGTGGGAGAGATGGTTTAAAACCATTCTCTGTCGCAGTCTGCAAAGATGGCACAGTAGCGCAAATGATCTAAAGTTATTTGGACTGTTCCTTCTTTACCAGGTTTCAGTATATCGATTATTCGGTTCTTCCACCATATCTCTGAAATTTAGCATCTATCGGTACATTTATTGTAGAACTGGAGAATCCATTCCTTTGTTGCTAATGCAAAGTGCTTGATTTTCTCAGTTCGTACATCATCCAAACCATCTCTCTTACCAGTGTTACTCTGTTTAACGGCCTTATGTAATTCATATACTACTAATGGGAGTGAAAAGTTGTCATTCTCCTCATGCTCAGTTCTTCGCAGTTTTGGTCTTTACGGCTGGGTTTCCATTTAGCAGTAGCTGGTGTCCTATTTCGGTGGCGGTGACATTTTGGTGTGTAGTGGTCTTAGTTGGGTCACTGAGAAGGTGTCGCAGAAGTCCCCAAGCCTTATGACTGCCTGTTTTCAGATCGAAATTTTGTATTGTTTTAATCTATTTTCCCCTTTTTGATTCTCCTATAGAGGAAATGAGTGTATTTCCTGTTTCTATAGTTGTTTCACTGAAAAGTTTTTTTCTAAATAAGTTGTATTCTGTAAATATGGCTGCTTGGTCTGATGTAAGCCCACGAATGTAAGATGTTGGACAGGCACGGGGGATAGATTATTGGGAACATCTCTTTTCGGCCGTAGTGAAGGCGTCGTACCCTTGTGGTGTTGGTTCTACAGAAGACACTTCGGCATCCACTAAATTAGCAAATCTCGACCAGCCAGCCCTTGTTAAGCTAAACCTCCGAAATGGGATTATTTGAGGTCTAAAAGCCGCAAAAATTTTACAGATTATTGGTCTATGCTGTGAATTTAGTGTTGGAGAACAGACAGACTCTATATACTGTTGGCTAACGCTGTTGGTGGTGAATATGAGGTCAGAATTGTACCCTTGCCCCCATCTGCCACTGTTAAATGATGCAGGTAGTTTCGCATCGTGAATTAAAGTAAGGTGACTCATTTCTGCCTATTATAGTATTGCTGCCCTAATTTCATCTTCATTATCATAGCCCCAAATGTTATTATGGGTATTGAAATCACCAATCATAATCTTCACGTGTTTATTTTGGTAATTCATTTGTTTAATAACTGTGAATATTTCAGCTGGTGGTTTGTAGAAAGTCGGAATGGTGCAATTAGCTGGTTCTATAGCATGATTTTGATGTTATTTTCCTCTTTGTGTGCTGTGAATAGCATTTGGACGTCTGGATGAACGAAAATAGCGCTTCTGTATTTATTATGTGGTCTTTCGAGGGCTAGGGGCATTCCGTCTATCTTTGGTCTACCCATATCGCAGCACCTATGTGTTTCCTGTGTAACAATTCTTCTTTAGCTGTATCACATTGGTGCTGTCTGCTAAGTTCTTGTTGTAGTTCTTTTTTGGCTGATGTTATTCATTCTATGTTGATTGAGATAATTCTCAGCTGTGGCCCTAAGACAAGCTCGTATAAGGCTGTTTCTGGTGTGAAAGGATCAGCAGGCATTTCTTGACGCCCAGGGAACGCCAGATTGCTTTCCTCAATCACAATCTTCGAGGAGGCTCTCTTTGTGATGTCTGTGACTGACAGAATATTGTGAAAGCGTGTAACCAAGTTGTAGTGAATTAATAAATTACCAGGAAGTTACTGCTCTTCTCTCATCATTCGTTTTGTTACTTCTAGACTGCATAAATGTTTTACATTAACGAACTGCTGCCACTTGTAAAGTCGGCTGCACTGAGTGGATCACACATCCACAGTACACTTACCAAGCTGAGTGTGAATTTGTCGGATGGGATGGGACTTTTCATGTTAAAGTCTAGAACCAAATGTGCTGCAATGAATACTTCAGCTAAGGTGAAATATCTAGGAGACCTAATTGGATTGCAGCGGAAGATAACTTAAGTGTTTCGGCCTCTTTATATATTGGACGATGCGTATAATTCTCCTGAAGCTGTATTGCAGCCAGTGACAGTGAAAATGTAATCGACGTTGACGAATAGATATTGACAGCATTTTACACTCGGGACAGGCTCTTGAGTGTGATAGACAGCTTCCGCGTTTTACGTTTTTTATATAATAGCTCCCTAATCAACGACAAATAACTAACTGTTACATAAACTGAAAGAAGTTGTACTGCGTAAACACGATCTCAGTGAAGTAATTTTGTCGATTCCCGTAGGAGGTTTGGAGAGAAAGTGCTGGGGAGGTATAGTCTGTCTGGAAAATCAAGAGTGAGTACGCTTCAAGTTGTCTTACCCGAAAGAATGCTACATCTGCTGTACAGTATCACTAAGAATCAGTTTTGTCTCTAGTTGTGTAGAATAGTGTGCACAGATTACTACAGATTCTGTAAGTGTATGTACCTTTTTTACTATCACTAGTAACTCACAACTGTATTTCATGGAATGTTAAAGTACTTTGTCGCAAATAAACATCCTTCTCGCCCGCCCCCGAGTATGTCTGCATACTGCGTCGGCAGTGATTCGTAAGGCGTGCTGCAGAGGGTTAACGTAACTGTTCGAAAGACCCTGCAGTTACTTCTCGCGACGTAGTGTAGTAGACAGAGCGGAGAAGCGTGTGCCCGCTTTCCAGTGAACGAGCGAAGTGCGTGGCCCCAATCGAGGGACCCACCGTCCCTTGTTCTTCTACCCTCCAGACCCCAGTTTTCCAAAAATTTAAATCACAGAATACATTTTACCTCTTATTAAGGCTCTGACGCATTGACTTAGTGCACATATATAATATTTCATAAATGAAATTTTCACTCCACTGTCTAGCGTGCGCTGATATGAAACTTTAAGCAGACTACAACTGTGTGCCGGGTCGAGAGTTGAACTCAGGACCTTTGCCTTTCGCAGGCAAGTGCTCTACCGACTGAAGTACCCAAACACGACTAGGTACCCGTCCTCACAACTTCACTTCCGCCAGTACCTCATTTCCCACCTTCTGAACTTCACAAAAGCTCCCCTGAGGAGATCACCTGCTCGAGTCTCGGTCTCGGTCCTGCATAGAGTTTTAATCTGCCAGGAAGTTTCTCATTTAATATTTGTTCTTCACCCACTTCATTCGACAGTAAATGGTAGATTTATGCAATTAAAACGCAAATTTTAATAATATACGATTTCTGAATCCCTTTCAACGCAGAAAATATTAGTCCTTGGGAAACAATCAGTAGGACCTTCTTTGTAGGAAATTTAATGTAGTTTCGTTTTATGCTGGGAAACATTTTGCAGCGATTTACTAGTTATTCAAGAGAAGCATGAAAATGTGATCTTGAAACGTACCCCAACTCACTCTCACACTCCCGTATGGAGATTTATAGTGTATTGTTCATGATACTCTCTTCCAGTACTGTACAAAAATTGTGAGCACACATGCTGTTGTTGCGATCTTCAGTCCGATGTTTGTTTTGGTGTAGCCCTTCATGTTACCCTGTCCTGTGCGAGCCTCTTCATGTCCGGATAACAGCTGCTACTTACATGCTTCTGAATCTGCTTACTGTAATCCTCTCTCGTACTCCAATTCTTACCTCCACACTTCTTTCCCATACTAAAATGGTGATCCCTTGACGTCTCAGAATGTGTCCTATCTACTGATTCTTCTTTTGGTCAAGTTGTGCCACAGATTTCTTGTCTCCCCATTTCTATTCAGTACCTCCTCATTAGCTACGTGATCCATCCATCTAACCATCAACATTCTTCTGTAGCAGCACATTTCAAAACCTTTTATTCTCTTCTTGTCTAAACCGTTTATCGTCCTTGTTTCACTTCCATACGTGGCTATACTGCAGACAAATACCTTCAGGAAAACTTCCTAACACTTGAATCTGTATTAGACGTTAGAAAATTTCTCTTCTTCAGAAATGCTGTTGTTGCCATTGCTAGTCTACATTTTATACGCTCTCTTCCTCGGCCATCATCAGTAATTTTACTGTAGAAATAGCAAACCTTATCTACTAGTATAAGTCTCTCGTTTCCTAATATAGTTCCCTCATTTAATTTGATTACATTCCATTTTTCCTGTTCTACGTTTGTTAATATCCATCTTATATCCTCCTTTAAAGACACTGCCCATTCCGTTCAACTGTTCTTCCAAGTCTTTTGCTGTCTCTGACAGAATTACAGTGTCATCGGCGAATCTCAAAATTTTTATTTCTTCTCATTAAACTTTGATTCCTACTACAAATTTTTCGTTGGTGTCCTTTACTGCTTGTTCAGTGTACAGATGGAATAACATCGGGGATAGGCTACAACGCTGTCTCACTCCTTTTTCAATCACTGCTTCCGTTTCATGATCCTCTCGTAACTGCCGTCTGGTTCCTCTACAAGTTGTAAATAGCCTTTCGCTCCCTATATTTCACCCCTGCTACCTTTAGAAATCAAAGAGAGTATTCCAGTCAACATTGTCAAAAGCTTTCTGTAAGTCTACAAATGCTATAGACGTACGTTCGCCTTTCCTTATCCCATGTTCTAAGGTGAGTCGTAGTGTCAGTACTGCCTCGCGTGTTCCTAAATCCAAACTGATCTTTCTCAAAGTCGGCTTCTACCAGTTTTCCGTTCTTCTGTAAAGAATTCTTGTTAGTATTTTGTATCCATGACTTATTAAACTAATATTTCGATAATTTTCACACCTTTAAGCACCTGCTTACTTTGAATTTTTCCCATATTCGACCTTTCCCGACGTCGTTGACAAGGCTAATTCGAAGACGAGTGCATTCCGGAGGTGCAGCCTTCGGCTGACGACAGAGTGTAACGTTTACAAGTGTCTGGATGATCAGGCAGCAATTGGAGGTTCGAGGCCTAGAACGGTGGCTATGTTTCCGATACGGTGTTATGTTCATGGCAGCCACTGGCGTGGGATGATCGTCGTTGCACAGCCCAGCTGTTCGGAATACGATTCCTGATCTGGAGAGGACAGTGCGGGAGGAATACCGCTGCCACATTCCTTCGCGTCCACTAAGCATTTTGGCAGAACGGAAGCGGGGCGGTCAGCGTCCTGAGAGGATGTTGACGCACGATAGTAGTTCAGCTCGGAAGCAACCGCGCTCTGGTTCCTGATACAGCTTGGTCCTTTAAAGCTTTTTTTGTAGAAAAAAGCCTAAAAATTCATTCCAGGTGAAGACATTTAATAATTAAGATTAAGAAACGAAAATATTGATACGATAAAAATTTTAAATTGTATTGCAGCTCAAGTTTGAAGGGGATACAAAAATGAATAGAATTAAGAGTTTCACTCTGTCTCTAATAATCGTTTTAAAAATTCGTCTCTTTAGAAGCACTCTCTGTAAGCTTGGAATACACTTCATTTTAGACTGAAAAAATCGTGTAGCCATAGTCGTAGAATTCAGCGATAGTTTTGAGACGGGCAACGCATATATGAAAAATTCAGTGGTGCTCCTTGAACACATTCAAGAAATAAAACACGTTAAACTGACAGCAACACCTGGCAGCGAACAACTAAACCAAACATGTGCCATACTTCGCAAAAGGAACAGTTATATCCACATCACAGTTACCCGCTTTGGTACAAGCTAGGGGCTCACAGGACAGCTTAGTCACAGTATTATTAATCTTAGTAGTCCTAGGCAAAGCTCATAGTGAACGTGTCTCAAAAGTATTAAAGAATTATGTAACGTGTAAAGTACGTGGAGGAAAATAGGCTGGCACCCTTTCAGCACACAGCAACTGTGTTGTGCAGCGGTCGTGACATCAGTGTCATGTTAGTGTGACACCCAGGGGAGACAACAGTGGCATCGTAGGAGATCTCTTCAGAGAAGATAGGGCCAGGGACTGGAATTGCTTGTGGGACGTCAACTGAAAGAAGTATGTTATATTCGTATCAAAGAATGTGGGCAGTATACTTTAGACGTGAGGAAACTTTTTATAGTGTAGAGCACATTAATTAATATTTATTATTGCCGACCGGTTTCGGCAGCAAAAGTGTCACTTTCTGATCTTAAAAGAGTTTTTGGTTATAAATCGTGTTCCATAATGAGTTTATCACTCATTCCGATCAAAAAAAAGGGGGGGGGGGGAAACTGTGTTCCCTTATGATTTTATCATTCATGCCATAAGCTCATACTGGAACACGATATACACGTAAATCCCAAAACCTTATAAATTTCAGGAGATAACAGTATCATTTGTCGAAACCGGTCCTTTTAACAAATATTAATTAAAGCGATCTTGGCTATAAAAAGGATTTAGAGTTAAACTTAGATAGCTCCTTAAAATTTTCTCACAATGAGAACCTTTAATCCTTCAGACAAAACTGTAGTGGCATTTGTATAGGCAAAGTGAGAAAGAGTGACTTCTTTGTTGTCGGTCAAAGGGATCGGACCAGACACTGCCTGATATGAAAACCGTTTCGCTTTTAAAAGTAAAGGGCCTCCATGAATGCATAAAATATGTGAGACATAGGAAATTATGCCTGTCTGGGAGGGAGTGAAAGTAATTACTTTTCGATAAGAAACTCCAACTTAGTTCACTAGCAAGTTCCTTTTAAATTATTAACGTTTCAGTATACTGACTGAAAAAGAAACAGTGCTCCCCTCTTTGTTAACAACCACTTGAACTATTCCGGAAACATTTAGGTTAACAGTGGACATGAGCGACACATGCACTGCCAAAATTTATATTTGTTTCTTTTTTATTGTTTTTTAAAATGTCGTGAGGAAAGAAAACGATTCTTATAAAGTACACAGGCAAATTACACTTTTGTATGTTACATCTTTCTACCAAAGCTTCATAAAAAGAATAAGATTACCCTTCAATCGGTTTAGTACTTTTATTATGTCAGCTTTTGATACAGAAAGCGTTCTGTATAGGATGCAGCCTTCATTGACGCCAGCAAACGAGAATTTTTTCATAAATTCGAAGGACAGAGATAAACAGTCGGAAACATGTGGACCATTATTTGCACACTTAACTTTTGTAAGTGGGTAAGAGTAAACTAAAAGGAGTCTCCGAGATGATTAAATATTACATGTACCTAAAAGCACCACGCCTTATAACCTCCTGTTATTTCGCTCTAACTTTCTCTCACAGAAAATTTCACTCGAAAAACCAACCCTTCATACTGGTCGTATTTCACTTCCTTTCATCCGCTAATGGCTCGGAGCGAAAGGCGATTATAACGCGTCCGACGGGAGCACAAACCGCAACATCCGCTGAACAAACACTTTTAAAAGCTTTGGCTTTTTTCACGCCACGGTATTGTGACAAAGCGTCCGATGGAGGATAAAATGTGCGGCCCACCGCTGGCGAACGACACTGAATTTACATTCTCTGCGCCACAGTGCTCGTCTCTTGCACTCAAGTTGCACTTCCGATGACCAGTGTCGCTCTGTAATACAAAGTTCATAATGTTGTTTGATTCCAAGTAGCTTTGTTTACTATGATAATATACAACGCGAATACCAAAGAGAAACGTCATGCCTTTTGGGGTCCATTCGCTAGTTGTAATTATTATAGCAATTCCGCTGAAAGTACTTATTATTCTGAAATACGGTACTGGAATTCCCTAGCAGGAAGCTAAGTTTGTCACATAACTAGATACAATGAACTGTTGTTACACGTTAGTTCAAACGGCTAGTGTCATATTTTGGTCGCATATAGAGCCTTACACATTGTAGGTAACTGACGACAATGCGTCATTGTTCGAGTACTGTTGTCGAATAAAACTGCAGTTGGACATGTCACTGTCGAAGATGTAACACGATGTGTCAAGAACTCAGTCATGTGGAAGACTGGTGCGTGGTGCCATGTAATCTGGACATTAACAGATTATGTAAAAGATATTACTCTAAGATAAATGGCCTTGTGGATAATAATACTAAATGTATAATAATATACAGAACGATAGCAGGCAATGTGAGTTATGAATAGACCTGGCAAAAACAATTACGAAAGGCTGGCCTCTACTATCAATTATGGATGTACATTGTGCCACATCAGTCTTCAACACCTTTGAATTAAGAACTGAATATACAATGCTGGATTGCACGTTATGGATGATATTTTTTATGGGCACTAGGCCACGCTGGAGACACCCACTGAGGTTTTAATAATTAAGAAATCAGGTACTGTCTCAAATAAGCTCAGCACACAAAACTGGCTTCATCCACGGCCTCGCATCGTACCTTTCGACTGTTCAGAGTAGTTATTGCTGATATTTCCTCTGTGGGCATCAGGTCGTGGCATTATTCACTGTTGTTGTTGTTGTGGTCTTCAGTCCTGAGACTGGTTTGATGCAGCTCTCCATGCTAATCTATCCTGTGCAAGCTCCTTCATCTCCCAGTACCAACTGCAACCTACATCCTTCTGAATCTGCTTAGTGTATTCATCTCTTGGTCTCCCTCTACGATTTTTACCCTCCACACTGCCCTTCAATGCTAAATTTGTGATCCCTTGATGCCTCAGGACATGTCCTACCAACCCATCCCTTTTTGTAGTCAAGTTGAGCCACAAACATCTCTTTTCCCCAATCTTATTCAATACCTTCTCATTAGTTACGTGATCAACCCACCTAATCTTCAACATTCTTCTGTAGCACCACATTTCAAAAGCTTCTATTCTCTTCTTGTCCAAACTATTTATTGTCCATGTTTCACTCCCATACATTGCTACATTCCATACAGATACTTTCAGAAACGACTTCCTGACAGTTAAATCTATACTCGATGTTAACAAATTTCTCTTCTTCAGAAACGCTTTCCTTGCCATTGCCAGTCTACATTTTATATCCTCTCTACTTCGACCATAATCAGTTATTTTGCTCCCCAAATAGCAAATCTCCTTTACTACTTTAAGTGTCTCATTTCCTAATCTAATTCCCTCAGCCTCATCCGACTTAATTCGACTACATTCCATTATCCCCGTTTTGCTTTTGTTGATGTTCATCTTATATCCTCCTTTCAAGACACTGTCCATGTTTTGGTTGGCAGGAGAGCCCACACCGTGTTACTAGAAGGAGGCCGAAAGGCACGCGTTGTAGCTTACGCCGGCTGGCGTGAGGTATGGAACAGGACAAGGAAATTAGAATTTAGAAAAAACGGACGTAGCTGGTGGAATACTTAACTTTAATCCATTAATGGTGAACGTCGCTCTTGACGATACATTGTTCACTGTATCAATAGTAACTGGTAGTGGCGTCTTGCTAGGTCGTAGCAAATGATGTAGTTGAAGGCTATGCTAACTATCGTCTCGGCAAATGAGAGCGTATTTTGTCAGTGAACCATCGCTAGCAAAGTCGCTTGTACAACTGGGCGAGTGCTAGGAAGTCTCTCTAGACCTGCCGTGTGGCGGCGCTCGGTCTGCAATCACTGATAGTGGCGACACGCGGGTCCGACGTACACTAACGGACCGCGGCCGATTTAAAGGCTACCACCTAGCTAGTGTGGTGTCCGGCGGTGACACCACAGTCCATTCCGTTCAACTGCTCTTCCAAGTCCTTTGCTGTCTCTGACAGAATTACAATGTCATCGGCGAACCTCAAAGATTTTATTTCTTCCCCCTGGATTTTAATACCTACTCCAAATTTTTCTTTTGTTTCCTTTACTGCTTGCTCAATATACAGATTGAATAACATCGGGGAGAGGCTACAACCCTGTCTCACTCCCTTCCCAACCACTGCTTCCCTTTCATGCCCCTCGCCTCTTATAACTGCTATCTGGTTTCTGTACAAATTGTAAATAGCCTTTCGCTCCCTGTATTTTACCCCTGCCACCTTTAGAATTTGAAAGAGAGTATTCCAGTCAACATTGTCAAAAGCTTTCTCTAAGCCTACATATGCTAGAAACTTAGGTCTGCCTTTCCTTAATCAATTTTCTAAGATAAGTCGTAGGGTCAGTATTGCCTCACGTGTTCCAAAATTTCTACGGAATCCAAACTGATCTACTCCGAGGTCGGTTTCTACCAGTTTTTCCATTCGTCTGTAAATAATTCGCGTTAGTATCTTGCAGCTGTGACTTATTAAACTGATAGTTCGTTAATTTTCACATCTGTCAACACCTGCTTTCTTTGGGATTGGAATAATTATATTCTTCTTGAAGTCTGAGGGATTTTCGCCTGTCTCGTACATCTAGCTCACCAGATGGTAGAGTTTTGTCAGGACTGGTTCCCCCAAGGCCGTCAGTACTTCTAATGGAATGTTGTCTACTCCCGGGGCCTTGTTTCGATTCAGGTCTTTCAGTGCTCTGTCAAACTCTTCACGCAGCTTCGTATCTCCCATTCATCTACATCCTCTTCCATTTCCATAAAATTGTCCTCAAGTACATCGCCCTTGTATAGACCCTCTATATGCTCCTTCCACCTTTCTGCTTTCCCCTTTTTGCTTAGAACTGGGTTTCCATCTGAGCTCTTGATATTCATACAAGTGGTTCTCTTTTCTCTAAAGGTCTGTTTAATTTTTCTGTAGCCAGTATCTATCTTACCCCTAGTGAGATAAGCCTCTACATCCTTACATTTGTCCTCTAGCCATCCATGCTTAGCCATTTGCTTTTTGAGACGTTTGTATTCCTTTTTGCCTGCTTCATTTACTAAATTTTTACATTTTCTCCTTTCATCAATTACATTCAATATTTCTTCTGTTACCCAAGGATTTCTACTAGCCCTCGTCTTTTTACCTACTTGATCCTCTGCTGCCTTAACTACTTCATCCCTCAGAGCTACCCATTCGTCTTCTACTGTATTTCTTTCCCCCATTCCTGTCAATTGCTCCCTTACGCTCTACTTGAAACTCTGTACAACCTCTGGTTCTTTCAGTTTATCCAGGTCCCATCTCCTTAAATTCCCACCTTTTTGCAGTTTCTTCAGTTTTAATCTACAGTTCATAACCAATAGATTGTGGTCAGAGTCCACACCTGCCCTTGGAAATGTCCTACAATTTAAAACCTGGTTCCTAAATCTCTGTCTTACCATTATATAATCTATCTGATACCTTTTAGTATCTCCAGGATTCTTCCAAGCATACAACCTTCTTTTATGATTCTTGAACCAAGTGTTAGCTATGATTAAGTTATGCTCTGTGCAAAATTCTACCAGACGGCTTCCTCTTTCATTTCTTAGCCCCAATCCATATTCACCTACTATGTTTCCTTCTCTCCCTTTTCCTACTGTCGAATTCCAGTCACCCATGACTAGAGGTCTGCGCGGATGCGGATATCCGCGGATATATCCGCGGATATCCGCGGTATTTGTTACTTGGCGGATAAAATCGCGACCGGCGCGGATATCCGAGGGTTGTCTGCGGATAATGAGCACGGCATCTGCCCAGTACGTATGTTGCCATGTTAGTTCAAAACTTCAAGTCTGTTGACATTCTTGGAAAGAAAGCTGGCTGAAGCCAGAGATAAATTCTGCCGAAATTTTTACAAAGGTACAGACGGTGTTTAGGAAGGATAGATTGCATGCAACCGGTGGTGGAGTGTTCGTCGCTGTTAGTAGTAGTTTATCCTGTAGTGAAGTAGAAGTGGATAGTTCCTGTGAAATATTATGAGTGGAGGTTACACTCAACAACCGAGCTAGGTTAATAATTGGCTCCTTTTACCGACCTCCCGACTCAGCAGCGTTAGTGGCAGAACAACTGAGAGAAAATTTGGAATACATTTCACATAAATTTTCTCAGCATGTTATAGTCTTAGGTGGAGATTTCAATTTACCAGATATAGACTGGGACACTCAGATGTTTAGGACGGGTGGTAGGGACAGAGCATCGAGTGACATTATACTGAGTGCACTATCCGAAAATTACCTCGAGCAATTAAACAGAGAACCGACTCGTGGAGATAACATCTTGGACCTACTGATAACAAACAGACCCGAACTTTTCGACTCTGTAAGTGCAGAACAGGGAATCAGTGATCATAAGGCCGTTGCAGCATCCCTGAATATGGAAGTTAATAGGAATATAAAAAAAGGGAGGAAGGTTTATCTGTTTAGCAAGAGTAATAGAAGGCAGATTTCAGACTACCTAACAGATCAAAACGAAAATTTCTGTTCCGACACTGACAATGTTGAGTGTTTATGGAAAAAATTCAAGGCAATCGTAAAATGCGTTTTAGACAGGTACGTGCCGAGTAAAACTGTGAGGGACGGGAAAAACCCACCGTGGTACAACAACGAAGTTAGGAAACTACTGCGAAAGCAAAGAGAGCTTCACTCTAAGTTTAAACGCAGCCAAAACCTCTCAGACAAACAGAAGCTAAGCGATGTCAAAGTTAGCGTAAGGAGGGCTCTGCGAGAAGCGTTCAGTGAATTCGAAAGTAAAATTCTATGTACCGACTTGACAGAAAATCCTAGGAAGTTCTGGTCTTAATATAATCAGTAAGTGGCTCGAAACAGCATATCCAGACACTCCGGGATGATGATGGCATTGAAACAGAGGATAACACACGTAAAGCTGAAATACTAAACACCTTTTTTCAAAGCTGTTTCACAGAGGAAGACCGCACTGCAGTTCCTTCTCTAAATCCTCGCACAAACGAAAAAATGGCTGACATCGAAATAAGTGTCCAAGGAATAGAAAAGCAACTGGAATCACTCAACACAGGAAAGTCCACTGGACCTGACGGGATACCAATTCGATTCTACACAGAGTACGCGAAAGAACTTGCCCCCCTTCTAACAGCCGTGTACCGCAAGTCTCTAGAGGAACGGAGGGTTCCAAATGATTGGAAAAGAGCACAGGTAGTCCCAGTCTTCAAGAAGGGTCGTCAGGCAGATGCGCAAAACTATAGACCTATATCTCTGACGTCGACCTGTTGTAGAATTTTAGAACATGTTTTTTGCTCGAGTATCATGTCGTTTTTGGAAACCCAGAATCTACTATGTAGGAATCAACATGGATTCCGGAAACAGCGATCGTGTGAGACCCAACTCGCGTTATTTGTTCATGAGACCCAGAAAATATTAGATACAGGCTCCCAGGTAGATGCTATTTTTCTTGACTTCCGGAAGGCGTTCGATACAGTTCCGCACTGTCGCCTGATAAACAAAGCAAGAGCCTACGGAATATCAGACCAGCTGTGTGGCTGGATTGAAGAGTTTTTAGCAAACAGAACACAGCATGTTGTTATCAATGGAGAGACGTCTACAGACGTTAAAGTAACCTCTGGCGTGCCACAGGGGAGTGTTATGGGACCATTGCTTTTCACAATATATATAAATGACCTAGTACATAGTGTCGGAAGTTCCATGCGGCTTTTCGCGGATGATGCTGTAGTATACAGAGAAGTTGCAGCATTAGAAAATTGTAGCGAAATGCAGGAAGATCTGCAGCGGATAGGCACTTGGTGCAGGGAGTGGCAACTGTCCCTTAACATAGACAAATGTAATGTATTGCGAATACATAGAAAGAAGGATCCTTTATTCTATGATTATATGATAGTGGAACAAACACTGGTAGCAGTTACTTCTGTAAAATATCTGGGAGTATGCGTGCGGAACGATTTGAAGTGGAATAATCATATAAAATTAATTGTTGGGAAGGCGGGCACCAGGTTGAGATTCATTGGGAGAGTGCTTAGAAAATGTAGTCCATCAACAAAGGAGGTGGCTTACAAAACACTCGTTCGACATATACTTGAGTATTGCTCATCAGTGTGGGATCCGTACCAGATCAGGTTGACGGAGGAGATAGAGAAGATCCAAAGAAGAGCGGCGCGTTTCATCACAGGGTTATTTGGTAACCGTGATAGCGTTACGGAGATGTTTAATAAACTCAAGTGGCAGACTCTGCAAGAGAGGCGCTCTGCATCGCGGTGTAGCTTGCTCGCCAGGTTTCGAGAGGGTGCGTTTCTGGATGAGGTATCGAATATATTGCTTCCCCCTACTTATACCTCCCGAGGAGATCACGAATGTAAAATTAGAGGGATTAGAGCGCGCACGGAGGCTTTCAGACAGTCGTTCTTCCCGCGAACCATACGCGACTGGAACAGGAAAGGGAGGTAATGACAGTGGCACATAAAGTGCCCTCCGCCACACACCGTTGGGTGGCTTGCGGAGTATAAATGTAGATGTAGATGTAGATGTAGATGTAGAGCGGGTATCTGTCGTCCTTAGCCCCTGGCTACGACCGACGTAGCTGTACCCAAGAGACCTGCGCCTAATTCGTTTCCGCGACCGTGTCTTATGTATGGCCTGTGAAGTGCTCTCTGGGTGGCAAACCTGCCCACTGTCTACCAGACAGGTGCCCGTTGCAATTTTCCGCTGACTTCAGTTAGCGCTTTGTAGTGACCGAGTGACAACGTGCATCGTAGCAAATATCAGTGAGAGTTCTTTCTTCAAATGAACACCATATCGATGGATACAATTTCGTGTAAGGTGAAAAAAGGTGATTTTACATTAGTGAAGGAAAACAAACTGAAATCGCCAATTTGGAAAAAAATTCGCATACGTATTTGATGGCAACGAAAAGATAAAAGATATAGTGGCTTGTTTAGCATGTAAAAAAGTATAGTCCTAAAGTGGACACAGAAGTGGAACTTAAAATTTGCTAAAACATTCGTGTGAGGCTCGACAAAGTAGCATAACTACTTATTTAAATACCAAGAGAGACGTGAAAGTTCCTGATGTTCCACCAAATTTGAAGACAGCCGCGACATAAAAACTTATCAATCTTGTCAGCAAAGACATTTTACCATTCGAAGTTGCGTGTGGATCTGGGTTTCTCGAGACGGCACAGTTTGTTATTGATGTGGGGGCCAAGTACGGTGCAGTGACTGCTAAGGAACTGCTACCTCATCCAACCACTCCTAATTTCTATAACCACTGATTTTGTTGTCACTCTTCGGAAGACCAATTATTTCTTCCAGACAACGTCAATTATTGTTGGCAGTTTACCTATTTCACAGGTACGCCAGCGTGTTGCAGTGAAGGCCTAATACCGTAAATATTTCACCTGGAAGTGACGAGGACTGAACGCGTAAGCTATAATATAATCATGAGCTGGCATGAATGGTTTCAAAATTTGACACATCCAAGCAGTGAGTACAATGAAACTGTCGGTAAATGATGCAATGTGCTAGTAACAGTTTAAAACCATCGTTATTTTCGGCTGCCTTGGCACAAGAGCAGGGAAATATAATTGTTTCTATACATGTATTTTCATCATTTAATACAATTACATTGAATTTTATTTTTTTAAATAGGGTTTCCAATCTCACGACATCAGAGCTTCTACTGTGTGTGCTCTGGACGGTCAATGTTTTCCTGTTTGGAATGGTCTGCTTTAGAGTAGGTGTAGAGCATTTCCTGTGATTAAAGAAGGCAAACGTAGTTAAGTTGTCGCAGAAATGGCACCCTAACAATAACTATGTCATTACATACCATAATTCTAAGTACTATTGTCTATTACTATTAATTACTCACTCAAAATTTAAATATATGCAGATGCGGTTAAGGAACTTGCGGATGCGGATTAATTGCTGCGGATGCGGTGCGGATTGCACTTTTCTTATCCGCGCGGACCTCTACGGCCATGACTATTAAATTTTCGTCTCCCTTTACTACCTGAATAATTTCTTTTATCTCATCATACATTTCTTCAATTTCTTCGTCATCTGCAGAGCTAGTTGGCATATAAACTTGTACTACTGTAGTAGGTATGGGCTTCGTGTCTATCTTCGCACTATAATACATTCACTATGCTGTTTGTAGTAGCTTACCTGCACTCCTATATTTTTTATTCATTATTAAACCTACTCCGGCATTACCCCTATTTGATTTTGTATTTATAACCCTGTATTCACCTGACCAGAAGTCTTGCTCATCCTGCGACCGAACCTCACTAATTTCCACTATATCTAACTTTAACCTATCCATTTCCCTTTTTAAATTTTCTAACCTACCTGCCCGATTAAGGGATCTGACATTCCACGCTCCGATCCGTAGAATGCCAGTTTTCTTTCTCCTGATAACGACGTGCTCCTGAGTAGTCCCAGCCCGGAGATCCGAATGGGGGACTATTTTACCTCCGGAATGTTTTACCCAAGAGGAAGCCATCATCATTTAACCATACAGTAAAGCTGCATGCCCTCGGCAAAAATTACGGCTGTAGTTTCCCCTTGCTTTCAGCTGTTCGCAGTACCACAACAGCAAGGCCGTTTTGGTTAACGTTACAAGGAGAGATCAGTCATTCATCCAGACTGTTGCCCCTGCAACTACTGAAAAGGCTGCTGCCCCTCTTCAGGAACCACATGTTTGTCTGGTCTCTCAACAGATACCCCTCCGATGTGGTTGCACCTGCGGCACGGCTATCTGTATCGTTGAGCACGAAAGCCTCCCCACCATCGGCAAGGTCCATGGTTCATGGGAAACAAAACATAAATCAAACGTTCACAATCACATAAACGAAGTAAGCAAAAATGCTTAAAGTATTATATAGAAAACAGCATTGCACGACTAACGTTGGATCTGTTATTAATCGCTATCATAAGGCTATACTAACGATCACAGTGTGGAAGAGCAGGTGTATAGACTAAGTTCACTGAAAATGAAGCAGTTTGTGGCGCAGGCTCATCGTCCAGAGTATTCTTGTTCACCTACGTCTGTTGTACCATCAATAAAGCAAATTCAAGGGATCTGCATCGTGGTTCTTCTGTCATATAAACAGCAGTCCTCTGCTATATAAATAAAGGAATACTGCATGATCAGAACTTGTGTAGGTAATAATATCTCCACCAGGGAGAACTTAATGGATGTACTGCAAGAGAGGTGGGACTGCTCCGCCACTAAACGCGTACACATTTCTTCTTTCCAAATGTCAGGCAGAGACTCGAAAAGACTCACACTGAATTATTCGTTGTACTAGTTCCAAAACATGTAGAATTTTTGTAACCCAATTGTGGAGGAACAGGCTCATGTGATCATATTTCATTGTAATGTGCAGCTCCTACTGTTCTTGTCACAGAGTAGGTCGACTGATCACCTGATACTGTCCTGTTTATAATATTCAGATAGTAGAAGGCAAACAGTAAATGCCTGGCACACTTTTTCTATGGGGGATTGTGTATGAGACGAAATATGCCTCTTTGAACACAATACTTGCAATGATCTCAGAGAAAACCAAAAGAGACCTTTCTAATCAGCTAACGCTTGCCAGAGAAGAAGGATGTGACGTGCCATGGAGGAAGGCAAAGCACGAGACCATAATATGGTTTAAAGAACGAAGAAGAAGGACATTGCTCCAATAACTGCGTCCATACCATCTTTAATCAATTTCTAGCTATATCAGAAGGGATATAACACTAATCCAAGCAGTCGTTAGATTAAGCCTAAGTACTACTTTTACTCAACTGTCTAAGCCCCTGCATTAATTGCTTTTGTATTTTTAAACAAGTCTGTATATACTGTTTTGTCATAATAATGAGTGAAAATAGTCCCTAATCCTGGCCTGTCGACTCTTCCCTAATGATGAACGGCGAACAGTGACGGAGTCGAAATTCTCTGGGCGGAATGTAAGAGTGGGTACTGGCTGCAGGGCTATCCGTTACATCTCAACAACATGTCTGAAGTACTGTCAACTGCTAAAAGTACGCCACGTCTGTTGGGACTGGAGTTGATCATCCTGAAAGGACCAGACAATGCACGAGGGTGGGACTGCTTGTCATTTGGAGCTCCAGCCTTAGAGAAATATCGAACGTGTCAGAAAGGAAGCTCAGCATCCAGTCTCTTTGCTTTCCGTAAAGGTATCAGGCCCATGATAGAGGAGTATGCCGGTAGCGGTTGAGTGCGCTCGGTGCACCCGCCTGTGGTTTGAGCCCTACATTAGCATGAGTGATGCTGGCATCTGGGTTCAGTTCCTACAAGCAAATGGCTGTTTTGGTAAAGGCAAAAAGCGTCGCTTGCTTGCGTAGAAGAAGCAGAGGGTTTTGCAGCAGTATTCCAACAACAGACAACAACCTTCTGGATTGGAACAGGTGGAAGGTTTCAACTAGAGGCTCAAACGATGCTGTAACGACCTTGTATGCGGATTTCTGGACGTCAGATATGCGAGTGAATTGTAAATGCTCCGTTAGTAGGTCAGGTTTGCACTTTATGAAGGAAATGACTGCTAGGGCAGCAGAGTACGTACGGTGTGAACAAAAGCATTTTTAAGGGTGGAGAAATCCCTTCACAGGCCCCATCAAATAAGTTCTAATTTAAGAGATGGAAGAATTAATGAAAGATAGTAGCATTAGGCATGGCAGATCGCAGAAAGAAAATGTTAATATTGTCTTAGAAAATTGCAGAAGCATATATGGAAATGTCCTACGCGGTAAATTTCCCCCAGAGTACTAGCATACAGAACTCGCTGAAATCACATTTTAATAATACTGAAATTCGAAGTTTCGTTTTGAATGTAAATCACAAATTTAGCTTTAAGGCCAGTGGTAGAGACGCGTTTACAGTTATAAAAAATACGAGATATGTAGTTAGGTAAATGCAGATTCCGAATGCGAAATATTTTGGGTGAAAATCACGGTCGTCGGATGTTTTATAGAACACCTGCTTTAGCAGTGGTGGAAAATTTGAGGAACAAATGGTTCAAATGTCTCTAAGCACTATGGGACTTATCATCTGAGGTCATCAGTCCCATAGACTTAGAACTAATTAAACCTAACTAACCTAAGGATATCACACGCATCCATGCCCGAGGCAGGATACGAACCTGCGACCGTAGTAGCAGCGCGGTTCTGGATTGAAGCGCCTAGAACCACTCGGTCACAGCGGCCGGCTCTTGAGGGACAACTTGGAGAAATTTTCGCTTTAATTGTCTACTAATGTTATCGAATTATGTAGTGATTTCAACTTACCACTTATGTCCTAGGAGACTCAACCGAAGAAGGCAGCTAGTTGGGACAGGGAATCATGTGACGTCGTTCTGAACGCCATATTGAAAATTACATTGAGGAGTAAATTAGCAAAACGACTCCCGAAAGTGTCCATCGCCTGCAGCAAGTACACAACGCGTTTCGCATTTTACATAAAAGCATCTTCAGTGGTTTTAATCCAAAATATAGATTTGCATTTGTATGTGCTACTTTTAGATTAGAATACAGCTTGCGTCCATAATACTTGTTCATTTTCCTAGCCTATATAAGTGTTTCCTCTCACCTGCTCAGAAGTCAAGAGGTTGCACAGTCACAGAACTTAAGAAACATCTACACTTTTCATGATATGACCTCTTTGCTTGCTGCTCACTTATCTCGCATGCTACCTGTTGTGGAATACTGTAATTGTTCTCCTATGTCGACCGTTAGTACGTGAGATTTACTTCTTTAATAAGTAGCAAAAGTAGAAGAATGCATACGGAAAATTCCCGAGTGACCAGACCACGTTCCAAGTAGGGGACTAACCCAAGCGACTCTCTGCCATTATGATTCTGGCACGCGACAGATTACTGGGAGAATTTTGTGTTGCAGCAGGCAAGTAGTGGGATCTGCGGTAGCGCGACTATTTGAACCTCTACATGGTGTTGTGCTCAGGTGATCTCGGTGTGAAGTGTGCTCAGCTCATTCTTCACAACTTCTGCTGCAGTGCTGGGTGAGCAGAGACTGCGCGGCGCTGGTTGTCAACACAGTTGACCAGGGCTCAACAGCGCACTCTTCTGGGTGTCAAAAAAGGACTGTAAGAACATTTCGTTGCGGTAGCAAGCTCTATTTCGTTCTGTGTCTAGTGGATCCACAACCTATCAGGAGGGGACGCCGTAGTGTCTGTTAGTCTCTTCGGACGGGTCGCTGACGCACGTTGCAGGTGAAGGAACCAGGTAGCGGCTTCACTCTCATCCACAAGCCAGTGACCCAGGGGGTCATAGAGCAATGGTTCTTCCTACTGCAAAACCAAGGGGGAGGGCGAGGGGAGGCGCGACAGCAGTCTACACATCGCGAATGTCCATCAATAGTGCAAACAACCTGGTTGGTGGCTAAAATATAATGATGCTGCACTAAAACGTCCTGGTTATATGTTTAAGATAAGTTTTTAAATACGGTATCTTAATAATTGAACCAAGGAACCATGGAAGTGAAGGATGGTTTGAAGAAGACCTTTTGCACTTTGTATCGCATAACAGACCGTTAAGTAACACAATCATGAACTCTAGGAAGTGACAGTGATAAAGTGATAATTGATAAGGTGTCTTTGGATGAGAAGGCGAGGAAATCGGTTGAAGCAGTAGTTAGTTTTGAGACGAAAAAGAACCAAATGTACTTAGTTAGTATCGTGCAGAGAATGGAGGTAGAAATGGGAGTTGATCTCTGTGAATTAAATGCTAATTATAAGAAACTTAAATTGTACTTAGAAGATAAGTTAGACGATTTAGGAGGTACGTATAGGTAACTGAAATCTGATTTAGAAGAAAAGCTGGATGCTAACTAGAAAAAATTTAAACATGAGATACATTTTCAACTAATAAAATAAATTGTTTTAAGCTGAAACTAGCCAACCGAAAAAAGAGTGTTCAGGATTCTAGACAAGAGATGGTATAGATGTGTCAAGTAAACTCTGGAGAGAGGTTATGTGTATCTCAAATTATTGATCCATGTAGTAGTCAAGAAACTTTATTGATTCAATTGAAAACTGAGCAGATGGAAATCAATGAGTACAGAAATCGATCCATTATTAAGGAAAACGTACGTGATAAATCAGATGGAACGTAACGTTAAACCCATGGTCGAGGAAGAGGTATCACAAGATGACGAATTACATTTCTCTAAGAAGGTTGCATATGATCCAGCGGGGAACATAATGTTTGATGCATTTTTTAAATCTTTTGTGCGAATATTTTGCAAGTGTTGGATAGATCTTAAAGAGATTTAGGGTTATTGTTTGGTGTTGAAGACGTCAAGCTGCTGAATGTGGTTTAAAGTACCAAAATAACTTTAGAGCCTTGGATAAAAATTTCTTTGTCCCATTGCGTGTACTAGAGAGTACTGTGATAGTACAACTAGCTTTTAAACATATTTAAATTCTAATGAATACTGTTGAGCTTTGAAACCAACGTGAGTCAGGGATGTCTGGCTTGTAATGGAAATACTGAAGTCTGTTCCAGTTTATTGTGATAAGCATGTTAACATTAATGGATAACTAAACATAACATTAAGCTAGAACTATTTATTACATTGTGTATTATGCCAGTTACAATCTGTGGAAAGAGCAAAGTTTGTTAGTGATGGGCTCCGTGTTGTGTGAGGCATGTTGTGTTACTTGTCTACCAGTACGAAGCGTATTATTTAGTGGAGAGATGGATGGCACAGACTTAAGGCGTTTTTATTGTCCAGGTCTTGGAGAAGGCTTTGAAATTTCCAGAAGCGGGCACTGAATATCAAGCACACTGTATGTATGGCTCACGTTAATCAGTCTTGAACTGGATAAAGGTTTTCATTAATTTCAACATGTATTTAGTGAATGCTATACTATCATATTTGCATTGCTTACGTACCTCAGGCGTAATTGCCACACCTGTTAATTTATTTATTGATTGCTTAATGAAAAGAATTAAGTTAAAGGAGTTTAAACGTTTACACATTGTAAAAGATGTTATTAGTGTACAATTGTTTTCAAATGATGAGGCAGAAGCTAAGTAGTTTTAACAGGTCCTTTGCTGGTGTGCAACAGGGCATGAGCATAAATCTTCTCGGTGTCGAACCCACGTCACTCTGAATTAAACGCTCAAGCTATGAATGGATATTCCCGCCACTGTCGTCAGAAGTAGAAACCAGTGACTGCCGGGCCTAACACTGTTCCTGCTTATATGGACACGCTTGAAGCATCTGCTATTAGCACCAGACCAATAGTGGTGTTGTGTAGTTTCTCCTGTTCTGAAGTATGCAGAAATATTTAAAGATTACCCGAAACACCTATCATCATGTGTGTTACATTTCAACTGAGACATACATGTTTTCTGTATATTTCTCTTGTAAGTTTTGGAATGTATTTTTGGAGAGAATTGTCTGTGCTATGTTCATCCCTTTTCTTTTGAAAATATTGATAACTTTACGGTTATGTTTGAATGCCACTGTCTACCAACTTGTGTCTTCTCTTATATCTCCATGGTTTTATTTATGCTCTTTTTAAGGTACTGAGTCTATTTGATTGTTTTAGGTTATGTAGTGGAATTGTTTGTGGCTTTGTGTTTACTGTTATTGTTTGGCTTTAACTTTCTTGTTTAGTTTTGTCACCATGTTACTACTCTACCCACTGATCGCTACATTATGATGTCTAGTTCTTTTGGGTGGTTTTCTTTATTGAGTGAGGTCGAGGTATTGATTTTTATATCCAAGAGAGGGTTGTGTGCGAGGCGCCTATTTCCGTACTAGCAAGTCAGGCATTACGTGGTGGGCCGAAATGCTGCTTACTTTTACTGGTTTGAGTGGTTTGAGGTTTAGTGGATGACTGCTTTAGTTGTTGTGGGTTGGTGGTAAATTATGAATATATGATTGTAGTTTTATTGTTTGATCATTATACCTAGAAAAGTTAATTTTATGATTTACTTTTCAGTCGTGAATTTTAACTTTTTATGTTCCTTGTTAATGTCAATTATTGTTTATGAATTTTTTCAGTGGTTCGGCTATCAAGCGAAGCACACGTGTTCCAAACAGGATAGCATATTGTACATTTTTGCAGATACTTTCACAAAACTGATCTAGTCAACATCGTTTATAAAAATATTTGCTAAGGCTCCTGAAACTAGGCATGCCATTGATAGTTCACACTCTTGTAAATGTAAGTCGATGTTTAACTGGAAGTAGCTCTGTTGCATTCCAAGAAGTGATAAAGTATTTCATTAACCTGCTCACCAGTGAGTTGGCTGATTCTTTTTGGATTGTTTCCTGTAATGCCCATTGTTTCTTTTACAAATATTTAGGACTTCATGTAGTCTGTATCGAATGAGGCAAGTGGTGCTGTGTCTGTATTTTTATTTTTTTTTAGTCTTTCACTGTTGTAGACTCATATTCATGTTACGTTCCACGACTGCTGTGCACGAGTATACACGCACTGCTTAGGTTTTCCTTTAGTGCTACTGACAGCTGCATGCGCCATGAACTACTGATCTCTCACTGCTGCGGACGAGTCACTTCCATAGTCACTCAGTGAATAAAAATATTCTATTATTTATCATGCGACGTATGTCCCTCTTTGCATACTATCATTTCTTCTGACGATTGTTATGACCACGTGATTCCCGACGTGCTAGGACGGAAATAGGCGCCTCGCACACAACCCTCTCTTGGATATAAAAATCAATACCTCGAGAACGAAATGAGGTATCATGATGCTCTCAGTTTTAAACAGAATTTTGTGCGTGAGCTATGTTTCATATACTGTAATGTTCGAGCCTCAACCAACCACAGGCAAAGATTATGCAATGCATTTGTATGTCTGAAAACTTTTTAAATTTAGTGCAACGTCATACATCATTTGAAGCAGCGCAGTAACCATGACGAACAACGTATAGAAATTCAGACGTTTATCGAGCGTTGATTTCAGCCTGTAAGACTTACATAAATCAAGTTTTTTTCATTTAATAGTTGCTGGCTCTCAGCACTGGTAGCAGTACCTAGAGAGCTGTACAGACACAACAAAGTTGTGCTCAGCCCTGAGTGAATAGAGCACCTTTGTAACAACGAAATGTTTAAAGTCATGTATTGGCTGTATAGTGTTTTGACGGTTCTGTCTTTTTATACATTGAAGTTTCAAGACATATGTCCTGCAAGCTTGTAAGAGCAGGGCTAGCTAAAGTTTACTTTCTTTCTCACTGGCATCTTTGGCTTGTGGATGACAGGTACACTGGAATGCTTCTGTATCGGTTTAGTTTCATCTGTGTTATCCAGTTGTTGTCTGTAGATCCTTAGTGCCTTCTACTTTAATCTGGAACCCGTTTGTTAGGTAAGATTTTAATTTTTTAATATTGTTGTTTGAAATGAAATCTTGAGCTATATCTGTGTATTGTCATTTGTCTATCAGAACTACTTTCCTCCTCTTGTTTTTTATAAGTAATGACAGTCTCAGTTTGAATATTTTCTTATGTTTTCTGAGTGTTGCAAATTCTTTGTATCTATGGCCTTTATGCTGCTGTGGTTTCATGGATTTTATTCTTCATCTTCATGTTCTCCTTTTTTTCATCCTGCGTGGGGTACATTAAGTCAATCGACTTTTAATCTTCTGTGCCTTTCTATTAGCCCAGTATTGTTTCAGTCTTTCTCATCTTGCTTTCATTTGTTCTTCAGAGATTTGGATCGTTACTTTCGTTTTCGTTTTGACTTGTAACCCTTCTCTTTCTACATTTCGTACTTCTTTTTTTTTGCAGCATTATCTATGAGCATATCTTCTGTGTTTTGGAGTTCTCTTAACTCTTTCTCCGTTTCCTTAAACCAATTTGGTTGGGATTTTTTTTAATTATCTCTTTGAGTTCTTTCTGAGGAATTGTCCGCGAAAATCATTTCTGTTTTTCGTCATTGTGTCTGAGTTTATCGGTAGTTTGGTAAAGGTTTTCTTTTTCCATGTAAGATAGTTTGATGTTGTGCAATCTAGGACCAAGGCTATTTCTTAGTATCTTCCTTTCTTTAATCTCCAGCCTATCAACTGGGCCATTGTTAGTGATGGACAAGGTTTCGGCTACATACAGGGCTTCCGCTCACATAAATCCGTTGTAATGGCTTATGTTTGCATCCCGTGACCGTGACTCTTTGTTACATGTGTTTTGATGAGCTAGAAAGCCAGATTCAGCTTTACATCTTCTATGTTCCAATGCTTTCCACTAGAATGCATTAAAGCTGACCCATTCTCCAAGATATTTAAGTTCTTTGATGATTTTTATTCTCCGTTCTTCCACCTTAATCTGTTCTGTTTGGTTTTTTATCTCGGTATTTTCAAAGGAGATTTTCAGACATATTTTGACAGCTTGTTTTTTTAGTTTGAGGGTCTGTTATATGGCTTCTTCCAAGGTCTCGGCTAGTTCGGCCATATCACCGCAAGGCCAAAAAATCGACTCTGAAGCCTTTGTTTTTTCTTCCCTGTCGGATTTGATTATGGATCTTCGTGTTCCTCTCTGACTACTTTCTCTAGGGCGCAGTTAAATAGCAATGGTGAAATAAAATCCTCTTGTCGTACACCAGTCTTTATATAAGAAGGGTCGGAGAGTTCTGTCATGAAATTTTACATTGGAGTATGTGTTGGTAAGGGTTTCTCTGATGTCTGTCACTATATTATGGATTTCAATTTTTACTAGTTCTCTGGTTAGTCCAATGTTGACACTGCTATTTTCTAACTTCCCTTTGGAAAAATAGTCTTTGGTTCAATAGTTACGTTTTCTGTGGAATCCCAATCTGTTCCTGAATTAATTTTTTTATTCCAACTCATTCCTCAATAGATTTTTTTCATATTGCTTATTTGAGTGACTGCTAAGTTCACCAATCCTGGATATAATTTGTAAATCTGATTTTGTTGGTTGTGTCTGTGACGTGTCGTATCGCATTTGCGTGGTGTTGCGTTGTGTTTCAGTGATCTTTAAATACACTTCTAATTCAAATGAAAGTTAAAGTTACTGTCTTTTACCCTTGAATTAAAAACTGATATTGTTCCCAGGAAACCACATTAATACTCAGACACAATTACGACGCCAACAACAATCCGATGGTACGTCAATTAAACTATTTATGGGCAAAAGTACAAAAGGTTTGAATAAATTACTTCTACACAACATCAGAGCAATAAATTACAGCAGAGCATGAATTGATAAAGTTCTCAGCGATTTCCCTCGGAAAAGGATTCCTTTGCATGTAAACTATTAGACTGTTGCTAATATTCACTTTGCCACAACTGTGTTTTTAAATAATATCCCGTGATCGCTGTGTTGGCGAATACGGTAAGCTGAAGTTACTCGGCAGCATATGTCCGATACGACCACTATTGTTACAGAAAACGAAAAATTTTGTTATTAAACATTTACTTTTAATCTTGGATAAAGACTGAATGAACTTTTTCGTAAGTAAGAAGGCTTGAAGATCCGTAATTGACAAAACTATTCAGGCCGACAGTAGAGGACTGAAGCTAAGTAAAACTGTCTTAAATATCTCAGGCGAGAGCACCATGTTAGGAATGAAATTATTTTTTTTTTTATAATCGACAGATATATTACTGCATTCTGAAAGCGTTTAAGTAAATAATCCATAAAACTACTGTTAGCAGACCTGTGTTCTAATAAGAGGTACTACAATCACGTTCGCCTAATACAGCGGTAATCTTAAGAGAGCAAGAGTCAGTCTTTGTGCACTGTACAAAAGAAGGAAAAAATAGTAATTATTAACGTCTTTTGTCTTATGTGGCAATCGGCCGCGATCGTAAACAAACAATTACATGAAGACTGCCCGAGGAGAGGGAAGCGGTGTGTGGGAATAAGCCTCGCATTCCTTTCGAAGGGCTGCCATGCTACGTCCGCTTTCTGTGCGTCCATGAAAGAAGAACTGACGAGTGTTAGCTGTTGTGCAAGAGCATGAGAGCACGTGAACACCCTAACTTTTGACGTCCTTTGGAGTTATTAGTTGTTTTTATTTGAATGCAGTTAAAAGTAATGTAGATGCGGTAATCTGAAATACACGGCGCTAAATGTACCGAGCTATGCTACATTGCTACTCCTCTACATTCCTCGAAACTTGGCATCAATGTCGCGAGCACACCTTCAGTTGTGACGCTTCAAGAAGATTTTGGGCTTGCGCAAATGGAGTGCCATAATTGCTTATGTGACAAATAGGTACGGATTTGATGAAAAACGTGCATAGTTCACGATGTGCACATGTAGCCCTTACCATTCAACTACAAGTTTACGCCAGTGCCACCATCTGGTAACACATTGCAGTAGACCTTTATCCCTGTTTGCTTCACATAAATCCCACTAGATGGTAGCACAGACCTCAGATATGCCAATTCACTCACAATATAGTAAAGTTTGACCGGACAGCAATATGTTTTATAGTTATCCAGACAGAAAAACCTATTTTGTGGGATTATGAATGAGATATAATATATTAAGTTTCTCCCAGAGCACTTAATTTGAGGTGCTGAGAAACAAAAGTACATCATCGTCGGTTATGAGACTGTAGCATTTATTCGTGCATCTTATATCTGTTGATCTTGTGATGGATCAAGTTTATGTGTCCCATTGGCCAACACTGCGCACACAAACCCTCATGAAAAGTTGTATCACTGGTTTATTTGACATTCAGTTAAATATGGGATCAACGATGGGTGCTTTTGGGCCATGTGGTTCTCAGCGCCTCATTACTATAATAGTCAAGTGATCATGTTGGTAGACAATAGTACATGAATTTAATCATTTCCACAAATGGCAGCTTGTGTTCGGATATGGTTCTTTATTTTGGTGAAATCCGCTTCCATGTGTAGAGTCAACATAACTCAGTTGAATGTGTTTTAAGTGCTAACAGAAAAGAAAATTACCAGTAAAAATCAGCCGCAAAGAAATTATGGTCTCCTAGACAAGATTCATTGATGACAAAATGACGAAATCAAACAAGCATGACTATAAGCAAACAAAGAGGTGTATAATAAGTACAAGTTGTTGTGTGGGTGCGACGTAAGAATGTCTGATTTTCAGCCCGCAAGCTAATTCGTGTTAGCGAATAAGTAGAAAAGCATACAAAGTCCCACTTATACAAAAATGGGAAAAGGAGAGTAACGAAAGCTTACACGTTATTTTGTTCTTGCCCTAAACTGTACTGAATTATATACAAAATAACGAAATTCCTCAAAAACAATTTTTTATTTTTTCAGACAAGTTATGTGTATTATTATTATTACTATTATTATTATTATTACTACTATTATTATTGTTAGTTGCAGTGGCTTCAGCTGTATAAATACGTTGATAAGTATAACTGTTATACAGCATATGCTGTTTATTTCTAACTCTCATATTTATCTGAATCTAAAAATATATGAACACCCAGAATATATACTAACGAGCCGCCACTGGCACAGACGTACGGTCATAGGGATCGCTGATTGGTTTTGCTGTGGTGAGAGAGATATTCGAATTCCTTTATGCACCAGTGCGACCTATATTGTAAAACGTAAGCTTCCTCTGCCAAAAATGTCATACTTAATAAAATAATGCAGGCTATTATGCCCTAGTCTAATTTGTTTTGAAACCCAACGTTTCTTCCCCCCATTAGGAGGACATTTTCATGTGGGTCGTAGTTTCTTTGACTGTCCGATTCACACCCGGGACCCGCTACCGACTGCAGTAAAATTTCGTTTACGCATGCTACCACGCCATGGCTTGACGTCACATGCACTGAATATCCGAGCGCAAGTGTCCGTTGTTGGCTGTCATCTTCCGCTGTTGCTGTCACTCGATGTTGGAAGACTAGCACATGTCTCATTCACCATCTGAATTCAGATGTCATTCAGTTCTAAGCTCTTCTCCTTCCTACTCAATTTCCTGGGGCAGTCAAAATGACGTCTTTACATTGCCTTTCACGGCATTCGCATGATTCTGCCAGTTCTTGAGTCCTATCAAAGTATATGTGGTGGTCTCCTGGCTGTAAAGAATGTTCCGCAACAGCTGATCTGTCACACATCTGTGGGCACATCTCTCTGTCTAATAGCAAAATTTCCACCCAAGACAAGTACAGATCTTGTAACCTCCCCCTCACTTATCGACCTTAATGACAGTGAAAAATTAAACCGCGTGTACCTAATGGAAATTTGGGAAAAGTAATCGTCACCGAAGTCAATTTGTCGGTAACGAGGGAGGAAAGGGTTACATGTAAATGAAAGGAAAAATGCAAATGAAGTCGGTGGAAATTAATTTTGAGAAAAGGGTAAAATTAATAAAGAAAGTAAATGTGCAGTCTTTACGTTAACAATTAATTGGCGTTAATTGGATATTTGAGATTTGAGGAAAATTACTGTCGCCAGTCCTATGGACAACTACTATAATGACTGAAAATGAAAGATTCCTTCACATATAATTAGCACTAAAAGCGTGGCAACTGAAGGTTGACATGTGTTGTGTGAAAACTGAATGTTTGTCAGAAGTAATAAATTTCGCTACACTCTGACTTAATTTAGCAAAAGAATTAATAAAACCGGAAAATTGAAAGTTAATTTACTGACTGAAATTAATAGTGAAATTTGTTTCTGAAGCACTACGGAATTCAATAAAATAAGGTTAGTCTTGGGCTACCTCAACAATCATTTAAAAAGCTATTTGAATCTACGCAATTTAGATATAAGAGATTTAAGTTTTAACCTGAATTAAATGATTCTTACAATAAACAATAGTAAAATTTAGTACGTTCCAAGCTGAGCTGCAGTCACAGGTAAGCTAAAATATGGTAACAAAACTCGCACTCTTAATTTGTGCTTGAGTAATCTAAATATTGTAGCCAGATATGAATACTTTAACTGAACTTTGAAATTAAAGCAGTGAAATGGAATGATATTACTTTAATGCTGGCGTTTGAATTTCAACGACACTCGGGATCATTTCGGAAAAGGAAGGGATCCTGCTGGGTAATGCAATTGGGACAGTGAACAATAAAAGGTTCATGTTAAGTTGGTGTAATTTTGATGCAACAATTTGAAAAGCTGAGGTCGCCATACAGTTCTAAAACTTTACGTGCTTTACTCTTCCTTGTTGGTTGGTTGAAGGTTTGAAGTCGTCGATCGAGGAGGTGGCGACAGTCACTCATTGTCGGCCGTCGCTGTTGCAGAAGCTGGATGTTGGCGCGCCTTCTTTTCGACACGGTCACCAGACGAAACAGGCTCTTGATGTGCACCAGCTAATGCTTCCCGTCCGCGACACCGTGTCAGAAACTAACATAGCAAGTCGAGCGCAATTACATGCTGCCAAACCCCGAAAGCGCGGCAACTCGCGGGAGCGTCACACAACACACCTGCTCAACCGCACTACTCCAGCCAGACTCTCTCTCTGTTCTTCCCGCGCTCCACGAGGCAGAGTTCACTACCAAAGATCCTAAACACTTTGGTTCTCCACACGACCTATCGATGTAGTCGTTCGATAGCATAGTTTTCCCTAGGCCAGACCCAACGTAAAAAAACAAATAGTATTTACAAAACAAAACCGATTATACATCGACATAAATGCTTGTATATACAAATAATAAAACAATTACAATATACAAAGACACAGAAACGTCATATCTTCAGGTAACAAAATAAGGGAAAAAAATTTATAGTACAATAGATCGAAATAGGAGGATATGCATTTCCGGCGTTACGATCTCTCATCGTTACAAATATTCAGATAAAATGATAACCATGCAGGTAGCGTCTAAGTGGCGTATAGTGAGATTAAGTTGCAAATTACAACATATCTCCTTCTGTCTACTAGTCGTTGTCAACATACGCTTTCTATTAGTATCGTGCACTTAGACGCTTTCCGCATGGTTATCAGCTTATATGGACATTGGTTGTCTTACGATGTGAAATCTGTGCTTTCCAAGAGTGGAAATTTTTGTATTAATTATCGATTTGAGCCCGCTTAGGAAATTACAGCCAGGGTGAAGCAGGGAACCGTAGTGTGGACACGTTTACAGCAGAAGAAACTCATATAGAAGTTGTACGAGTGCTGGCTCGCGCAAAGCCTCCAAAAATAGTACAACTGTGGGTGAGAGGAATGCTAAAAACGCCTGAATTAAGACGATAGTATTGTCACTCTCTCCGCTTACAAGACAAATGTGACGGACTTTGAAAGAAAGATTGCGACTGAGTATACCCGGTGGCACTCAAGAAAGTGAGTGAGGACCTCACTGACAAACTTCTTAGAACTTTTTCGCAATTAGTAAAAAATAACTCTGTAAAACAGAGAGATCAGAAAAGTCTGTTCAGTTCAGCTGCACTGTCACCAAGACTGTATGGGTGGCCGAAGGTACATAAAGAATTTCTTCCGCTGAGACCTAATGTTACAGCCATTGGTTCGCCAATCTATTCGACTGCCAAGTTTTTGACAACATTATTACAACCGTATGTAGGCCGATCTGATTCCTATATCAAGAACTCGGCTCACTTTATCATTTAATTAAACGGCATAGTAGTATAACATGAAGATATATCAGTTAGTATTTTTGTAGTATCGCCATTTACTGTGGTTCTCTCAGTGAGGTATTGCAACAGCTGAAGCAGATATTTCATCCCGATATTGCAGAACTGTTTCAGTATTGCCTAACGAATACATATTTCACACGGAACAATGATTGTAGATGGATGGCGTGAATGTATGGAGCCGGTTAAGCTCAGTTAAGGCGAATTTCTTCATGAAAAAGTTTCTGGAGCAGGCACTGGAAACTACCAACAAGAAATTAATATTTCGCTCCGCTGTGTAGATGATACGTTTCTTTTGTGGATGCATCACAGAGAGGAACTAGATCGTTTTCACAAGAATTTCAACGGGAAAAACCCAAAGATTCAATTTACCATACGCAGGCGGAAGATTAAATTTTCTTGATGTGCTAGTTTTCAGGAAAGTTTACCGAAAACCTACGTACACAGACCTTTGCCTGCACCGGAATTCAAACCAACACGTACAACTAAAAGAAGACATTACAAAATCATTGGCGGATAGAGCACGGAACATATGCGAACCAGAGCTGCTACATGCTGCCTTAAAGCACCTCACCAGTGCTTTGTTCAAGAATGGTCATTAATGTGCTGAGGTAGAAAGATCGTTATGAGCTCCGCCCAAGAATCTTAGCTGTGCACGAGAGTGTTTGAAGTCTAAAATGTTCGTTCCTTTCATGAAGGACGATACTGATCGCATACGGAAAACTTTAAGGAAGCAGAACATGACGGTAATCTGCAAACTCACCCGGCAAATAAAGGACGATCTAAAATTGGCCCTGGATGCTACGAAACAGCAGGAAAAGCAGGAATTTATCGCATTCCCTATAGTTTTGGGGAGGTGTACGTGTACTACAAAAAGTACATTCACAAAACGACTAGAACAGGAAAAGGGATATTGTAGAAGGGGAGAGATTGAAAGATCAGCTGTAACGGCCACACGATTTGCAAGCTGGAGACCACCACATTCATTTTGATATAACTCAACTACTGGCTGCCACAAGCGGATTCAATGATAAGCTATGTAGAGAGGCCATACATAATGTTCAACACCCCATGAATTATAGCAGGAAGGAGGAGGACATCAAACTCAATGACATTTGGATTCCGGTGTTGATTTAGATGTGTACTAGTCCTCCAACATGTGATAGCAGCGACGAAAGATGCAACGGCCAATTACGCTCGGATATTCAAAGCATGTGATGTCACACTACTGCGCAGAAGTGCATGTAAACGGAGTTTTACTGCAGTCAGCAGCGAGCAAGGGTGTGAATCGGACACTCTAAGAAGCTACGATCACCCTTGAGAATGTCAGATGTTGTCAGAATAATGGGTTCTAATGTGAAATCCATTCGACCACTGCCTGGTAGCACAAAATATTTTATTAATTGTGCGACCTTTAACCTACGCCCAGACCAGAGAAAATACGGATTTTGGCAGGAAAAACGAATAACTGAAAATATGAATTATTAATGTAACAATTACGACGTGAACTGCTTTATAATCCATAAGTACCACATGTAAAAACCAAACGGTATACTTCCGGATTAAATGAAATGAAAATGGAATTTAAAAGACGCAACACTTGTGTAACATAAATAAATTTAGACTGCAATAAGACAGAAGCGTTTGAATACATATAAAGAATGTGTAATATACTAAATCTCCAGGTCACTAACAGACTTAAACGTTTCTGCTTTTCCAGAAAACAGAGATCTTAAGTTCGTTATGGCATATCTGAAGACGTCTGGTTAGAAAGACAGATGAAAAGCAGATTAATAAATACCAGGGTGGTCAACGAGGGGATTTATCTCCAGGACCGAAAATTATTAAAATCACTGAACAAGTCCGAGATTACGGTAAAGTACAAAACCAGCTGTTGTCGACTGCAGTGGCAGAAAGCTGCTGACTGCAAACCTGAAAGTAGACAAAGCCTGCAACATAAAAACTGAATGAAACCATAATTAGCATAAGAGGAGTCATGTGTGAAGCGTTAAATTAATTTGAAAGTCATACAGAAAATATCAAGAATAATTGGTGTGATGTTAAATCAGTAACAGGATGGAAACCATCTATTCAGGAACCGTGTGGCCATAGTGATTTCGTAACGGAGTATGACAGAGAGAAGGCCGAAATACTAAACGAGTTTATCCGTAACTGTTTCATGAGAACTTTAGCTTCCAACTGTTCTAATCGAATATGACGAGCAACTATGTTTGCCATCATAAAATCAGCCAAGGATATGTGTGAGACAACTGTCACTTCTTCATGAAGTTTCCCATATTCTGAGATGGTGGTTAGGGTCGCACATGATTTCACAGCTCAAATGTCCGTGAGAAAAGCATGCAGCAGTGACAATTTGCACGACAAGCGCCATCTCCTACGGATGGTCCACATCAAATGTCACCCATTCTGCGGTAACGATTGGATTGCGAAAGGGTAGTGTAAAAGAGAGGCAGGGCCAGTAGGAGCCAATATAACGTTCCTATCTCAACATCCTGTGATACGATAAGATTTACCGAGTATCTAGTTACATCCGACGCTGTTGGGCATTTTTTCTTCTTGGCCAGGATGTAACGAGATACCAGTCACCCAATCATCCATAGCTGTAGGGAAACTGTATATGGTACAGTAGAGGTCGGTACGTAACCCTGATACCCTCCCCATGCATTTTGGGCACTTGCGTGACAAAATTAGTGGGAAAATGAAGATCACGTCCCTTAAACCCTTTTTCTTTGGACTATTAGGAATTAAGCACCCCCTCCCCCTCCTCCTCCCCCTCCTATTGTTATCAGAAGGAATACGTGGTCCTCTTCACTCCATTGTGAACGTTGTATTGAGAGAGACCATGGAACACAACCAGAGAATTATCCCACTTCAAAAAAGGCAGCAAATTTACCGTTCTTGTTAACTTTTTTACTAAATTTATTAGTTCATCGTCAGTATTACCTCCTACTGTTGTCTCTACAGGCACTCAAACCATTTTAGTACACTCTGTCGTATTGTGTATGTTTCTAGCTTACTCGCTTTATAATTTGAATCCACTGTCTGGATCCGCAGAGGACCCCCTGTCTTACGCAAGTAACATTTGAATCGCTGGACTGATGACCTCGCTGTTTAGTTCCACAGATCCCTCAATCAATAAATCAATCAGTCAACTCATCGTCATATTAAAATTGTTATTTCTTAGGTAACTACGATGTCAAAAAGGTACTATGTGTGTGAAACGCTGGTGCAGTTTAAGAGACGGCACGATGGCAATAATCGATTCAGGTCAAACAAATAAATAAGCAAAATTAAAAAAAATTAATATAAAACACCAAGACATTAAGGTATAGTTCCGTTATCATAATTTCACAATGACATGGCATATTCTACAAAAATGGTGGCAGATATTAGTTCTCTAGGTGAATTGTATGACAGTGCTATCGTACTTAAAAGTGGTAAATAAAATTACGATAATTAATCATCCAAAATAGCCACTTTCTAGTTTCATATCTTAATTTATCACAATTAGAAGTAAAGTACTGGGTATTTTCTGTAAGTACTTCACCTCACATTGATATTTACAATTTTATCCCATTTTTTAACAATTACCCGTCCTAGGTACGGGACTGAGCTGCTACCACAGTGCAATAACTAAACCATTACTACAAGAAACAAGTCCCTGCATGATTAATGTGTGCTGTCATAGTTCGTTAAATACAATGGTATAAACACTTCACCTCCCATTGCTGCTTACGTTTTTTAATTGAGAAGTGGCCGAGCGGTTCTAGGCACTACAGTCTGGAACCGCGCGACCGCAACGGTCGCAGGTTCGAATCCTGCCTCGGTGTTGGATGTGTGTGATGTCCTTAGGTTAGTTAGGTTTAAGTAGTTCTATGTTCTAGGGGACTGATGATCTCGGAAGTTAAGTGCCATAGTGCTCAGAGCCATTTGAACCATTTTTTTTTTATCTGACATTCATCCAAATTACGTACATTTCCATTCTAAGACATACGTAGGTACTATGTTAAACACATGTTACTACAGATCATTATTTTAAAAAATACGCCAAAATCTGGCAATAAGCAACTCCAACAGTGCATTTTTTGACAACAAATACACTCCTTCTTGTACCACCTATAATCACACTGAGGAATAACGACATCCGCCCTGTACTGTTTATTGGTGTCTTGGGTGGATAAGCAGAGACCGCTGCAATTTAAAATATCCTGAGACGTCCACAATGGTCATCAGAATCTTTCTCCTCCACCGTTTCTCTCTGGACCAATAAGTGTCAGGCTCCCTTATATCTGTACCAACCCTTTTATTCGTGAGGATGATGATACAAATCCACATCAGTCCATCCTAGCTCAGGTTTTCTGTGATTTCCTTAAATCGCTCCAGGGAAATTCTGGGATGGTTACTTCGAAAGTGCATGACCGATTTCCCTCTCCATGCTTGTAATGAATCTGAGCTTTAGTCCTGCTTCTAATACTCGATGTCGACATGTTGTTAAAGCCTGATCCTCCTTCCATTCACACTTTTATCACTAGAGTAATTAGGGAGGACACGTTATTTTATGTCTACTCCTCGTAGTGAGAGGATTACTATAAATTGACAGCAGTAGCAGTGATCAGTGATCTTCCTCAGGCAAAATAAAAAGTATCAGAAGACATGTAAGCACAATTAACCTACCACAACACGACATTTAAACAAATAAACTCTTGCTATATATCAAATCTGTATCTACGCTGAAGTTGTAGTTTGTGTACGCCTTCAGTGACTGTAATAAAGAGGGCGCTTGTCATATCGGTAGACGTAGTATAATTTAATTGTGTCACGACGTTTCCTGTAAGCAGCACAAATCGTGACTACCACCCAGTATTGCAAAACGTAAAAGAAAACGTGAGATGCTCGAAAGTTTATGCATTATTTAAGAGCATATATGTTCTTAATATGTACCAATTATAACTATCCCTGCATTCTTAGCGCGTGACATCACTATAAGAATACGTTAGAGGCATCTGACGCTATCTGACTACAGTGTACCAGTAAATAACTGCAGGAAAATCCTAGTATGCGAACCCACAACACACTTCTAAATCCATAGTGTAAGCAATTTCCACACAGACATAGGATGGAGGTAGGATTGACAAGCACTTTATTAAAATTGAAAATCCTGGCCTCATGTACACAGTAGCTAGCTGGGGACACATTGCTGTCGCGGGATGTCGGTAGCCACCTAGCAACAGCTGAAAGAACTCAAAAATGGCTCTGAGCACTATGGGACTTAACATCTATGGTCATCAGTCCCCTAGAACTTGGAACTACTTAAACTTAATTAACCTAAGGACATCACACAACACCCAGCCATCACGAGGCAGAGAAAATCCCTGACCCCGCCGGGAATCGAACCCGGGAACCCGGGCGTGGGAAGCGAGACCGCTACCGCACGACCACGAGATGCGGGCTGCTGAAAGAACTGCAGGAACCAGTAAGTCCCAACACCATGATATCTTGCCAACTCTGACCGAGGCAAAAATAGTAACTCCATGATAGTTAAAAATCGAGAGCAACCGGATCAAATATCAGATGCTAACTGCTAGGAGCAGGACCTTGGTAAGTCAGGCGGGATGCCACCGGCTGAAGCACTGACTTGAGGAAGAAAGCAGCTTACATTTACTACTCTAATAATAATTTTAACTAAGTCTCTCTCTAAACACTTAGAATGTTAATAACAGTGGCGGAAAAAGCGACTCACTCAAAACCGCTAAATTAACACAGTAAACACTTTACCAGAATCATACAATGATGTGAAGTGTAGTCCCGCACATAGTTGCATCCGTGCTGTTTATTTAGGAATATTTGCTGACTGACCTGATACCCACATCATGTTGGATTAATAAAAATGCCGTGCTAACCTGTCGTAGAATAAACACGAGAGAGACATTGCACATTATCGAGATGTATGTTATCTGGTGTATGCGTGTGTCACTGTTCGTCTCTAATTTACCACACATGTTGAGCGGCTGGTCTGTTTCGTTACACACACAGTTCTTGGCGAGTATGGAGGTGGAATACTGGAAGCACGTGGACGTTCGTATACACTAATATCTTGTTTATTTCGGTACTCAACCACCCACTTCCACTCATACAAAAGGCAAGCACATAGACTATCGTAAATAGGGAACTTACTAGAATTTCTAGCATGCTAGCGATTAACAAAACCATACACCATCGTATAAAATTTTTATTCACTTCCACCTATAAATTTACACACAAAATCAATTATTTCTTTCTGTTTTTTAGGGGTAGATTTAATAGACACACCTGAATTCCGAAAATATAATATGTATCTGCATTTGAATCATGCATTCGTTTCTCCTGTCAGAAATTAGGGAAGTCCAAAGGTGGATTATTCTGGAATTCCAAAACATTTCCGATCTTTTCTTGTGATTTACCTATAATTGTTTCCCTGCCCGTTTCGCAACTATTCCTATAGCAAAGAGGATTTAGATGATTTAATTTATTCATCTTATTTCCTCCACAACACTACTGTTAAAACGACTGACTCAGCATACAAAGAAGTCAAAACAAGCTTTGGTCAAATTAAAAGCAAGGACGGTAACATTCAGAGAGCGGTAGGAACCGCACTGCTGAATGCCGAGGAGAGAAGGGAGAGGGGGAAACAGTACACTGCAGGACTCTGCGAGAGCGAGGACTTCTCCGATGACTTGAGGGGAGAAGAAACAGGAGTCGATACGGAAGAAATATGGGCTCCAGGATTATTTATCTCATTTTCTTTTTGGTTTATAAGTCTCCAGACTCGTATGATGCAGCCCGCCACGAATTCCTCTCCTGTGCCAACCTCTTCGTCTCAGAGTATCACCTGCAACCTACGTCCTCAATTATTTCCTGGATATATTCCAATATCTCTCTTCCCCTACCGTTTTTGCCCTCTACAGCTCCTTCTAGTATCATAGAAGTGATTGCCTGATGTCTACATAGATGTCCTATAATCCTTGCCCTTCTACTTGTCAGTGTTTCCCACATATTTCGTTAATATCCGATTCTGCGCAGAACCTCCTCATTACTTACCTCATCAATTCTCCCAATTTTCCTCAGATGCTTAGGGTTCTCTTCTGTTTCGGCTTTTCCACACTCCATGTTTCACTGCCATACAATGCTGTGCACCAAACGTACATTCTCAGAAATTTCTTCCTCAAATTAAGGTCTATGTCTGATACTAGCAGACTTCTCTTGGCCAGGAACGTCTTTTCTAAGGGCTAGTCTGCTTATGTTGTCCTCCATCATTTGTCTTAGCAGAATTCCTTAACTTCATCTATTTCTTGACCGTCAAGTTTCTCTCTGTTATCATTTCCGCTACCTCTCGTTACTTTCGTCTTTCATCAATTTACTCTCAAACCATATTCTACTCTTCAGAAAGTTCACTCCATTCAGCCGAACAGGTAATTTTTCTTCACTTTCACTGAGGATAGCAATGTCATCAGTTAATCGTATCATTGATGTCCTACCACCTTGAATTTTAATTCCACTCGTGAAACTTTCTTTTATTTCCGTAATTGCTTCTTCGATGTATTGAATGAATAGTACGGACGAAAGACTGAATCCCCGTCTTACACACTTTTTAATCCGAGCGCTTCGTTGTTGCTCGTCCACTATTATTGTTCCCTCTTGGCACTTGTACATATTGTATATTACCCCTCTTTCTCTAGACCTTACCCCTACTCTTCTCAGCTTTTCGAACATCTTGCACCATTTTATATTGTCGAACGCTTTTCCCAGGTGGACAAATCCTATGAACGTGAGTCGATTCTTTTCTAGTCTTGCTTACTTCACAGAACCGCAACGTCAGAATTTCCCCTCTGATGTCTTTACCTCTCCTAAAGCCAAACTGATTTTCATCAAGCACATCCTAATTTTCTTTTCCATTCTTCTGCAAATTACTCTTGTAAGCAACTTGGATGCATGAGCTGTTAAGCTGATTGTGCGATAATTCTGGCACTTCTCAGCTCTTGCTGTCTTCGAAATTGAGCGAATAGTTTTTCCAAAAGCCAGATGGTATGTCGGTAGACTCATACATTCTACACACCAACGTGAATAGACGTTTTGTTAGCTTCCCTGCACTTCCTACTTATTTCATTCCTTAGCGAATTATGTTTATGCTTAATTTCACTGAAAATTTTTGTACTTCCTTCTTTAATCGATCGACTGAAGCGTTGCTTCTGTTATCCATGGTATCTTTGTAGTTACCTTCTTTGTATCTCCCGGTCGTTTCCTAGCATACCTCCTCCTCTTGTGATTCTTGAACAGAGTATTCGCGATCTCTATTCGCTATTACTAGCTGAAATTTGTTACAGAATTAAATTAGACTTTCCCCTCTCCCATTCCCTGTCCCAACCCCATATTCTGCTGGAGCCTTTCTTCAACTCCTTCACCTACAACTGCATTCCAGTCCCCGATGACTATCAGATTTTTATCTTCCTTTATGTAATGTATTACCCTTTTAATATCCCCATATACTTCCTCTACCTATTCATCTTCATCTTCAGCTTGCGACGTCGGCATGTATATCTGAACTATCGTTGTCGGTGTTGGTTTTGCTGTCGATTATGATAAGAACAAGCCTAACTCCTAACTCCCCACAGTAACACAGTCTTTGCCCTACCTTCGTATTCATAACGAATCCTACTCCCATTATACTATTTTCTGCTGCTGTTTATATTCTCCTATACTCATCTGACCAGAATTCCCTGTCTTCTTTCCATTTCACTTCAGTGACCCCTAGTATGTCTAGACTGAACCTTTTCATTTTCCAATTCAGATTTTCCAGTCGATCTGCTACATTGAAACTTCTGACATTCCACGCCCCGACTCGTGGAACGTTATCTTTTCGTTGGTTGAGGGACTATTCCGGAATCTTTTGCCAATGGAGAGATGATCATGACATCTTTTCAATTACAGGCCACATGTCCTGTGGATACACGTTGTGTGTCTTCAAGGCAGTGGTTTCCATTGCCTTCTGCATCCTCAAGCCGTTGATCATTGCTGATTCTTCTGCCTTTAAGGGCAGTTCCTCACCCCAAAGACAAGAGAGTGCCCTGAACGTCTGTCCACTTCCCCGCCCTCTTTGACAAAGCCGTTGAGAAAACGAGGGTGACTTCCTACGCCGGATGTCTTCGGTGGCCAATGCTGAATATTAATCAAAATGTAAGTTGTGGTGGGTTCGAACCCGCGACCGATGGCGGTTTCAATACCAAAGAAAGACGCTACTGCTTGACCAAGTGTGCACAACCAACAACAGTTAGAATCAGAATTTAAAGGAGATGTAAACAACTTCCTATCAAACAAGGCGTAAGGAATAGAGAACATCCCGTCAGAATTTCTAAAATCGTTGGGAGAAGTGCCAAAAAGCGACTATTTACTTTAATGAGTAGAATGTACGGGTATGATACTGGCGATATACCATCACACTGTCGGAAAAACATTATCCAAATCCGACGATACCCAGAGCCAACAAGTGCAAGAATTATCAAACATTCACGTTAATGGTTCATGCACGAAAACACTGATAAGGAGGGACAGGGTGATAGGATATCTCTTAACACGTGATGGAATGTCCTACATGTTACTAGAGGGAAATGTCAAGAGTAGAAACTGTAGAGGGAGACAGAGATGGGAACAAATACAGAAAATAAAAGAAGACGTAAGTTGCTATTGCTATTATGAAATGAGGAGGTTGGCACAGGAGAGGAATTCATGGCGAGCCGTGTCAGACCAGCCAGAAGACTGATCTCAAAAAAAAAAAAAAAAAAAAAATCGCTATTATTTGAAATTATCGCTGACTTACGTTTTTGAGATGACCTGCCTAGCTACATGATAGTCGCTTTAGGCTGAAGAGCATTTCGAGGAAGCCCCCTGACTGGTGGAAGCCGGGAGGCGCTGACTTCAGATTTAAAAAGCAGAAATCAAGGAAGTTGTACAAAAAGCATAAAAGATTAAGGGTGAAAATCAGACTAGCAAAGGGTGGTTAAAAGTAGCGAAATATATGTGTGTAAAAGCAATTCCCAACGACACAGACTTAAATATGTTGTCGAAGCAGCCGTGGCATACGAAAAGAACAGATAAGGGCCGAACGCAGTATGGCGTCGCTACTGGAAGGGTAGACATGCTTGGGCCAGAGAACGCTGGGGGCCTTTATTGTTGCCCCTCGAGTGTGCGAAACTCTGTGACTTTGGTTAAACGTGACAACTAATGATGCAAGAAGAATAACAAGTGCAAGTGTGCGCTACAAAGATTACTGAACCAGGTGACGAACGCAAAACTTTGACTATGAGTCACGTACGGTAAGCTGCAAGGACGAGGAGAGGCGAAAGTGAAGACAATGACTCTTATAGTCAGAAACGGTATTAAATAGTTTCTACGACTATACGGTCGAGCTATACAGTCAACATTTAGTAAAGAAGTTCTTGGAGTACTAGACACTTTCTATGGATATGAGATCCGTATGGCTGGTAAACTGTATAAATCGGCAAGATACTTATTAAAAGATTTTCTATCTATTCTTTACTGGCAACCAGCAATCCGAGGTCTTTCAAGGATATCCGTAATTTCCGATGTCCCTGGACAGTTCAGAATGTCCTTCTACACCATATACCAAAACGAAAGTAAGGATTCTCCATGAAGCCGGGTGCTGGCGCTGTCGGCAGTGACGCAACCCGCTAAATCTTCGAACTGTGTTTGGACCACAGAAGTCTTCCCAGCATCCATACAGTTCAAATGGTTCAAATGGCTCCGAGCACTATGGGACTTAACATCTGAGGTCATCAGTCCCCTAGAACTTAGAACCGAAGAGTTAGTTACAAGTTGTAATCAAGTGTCCAAAGGGAAAATAAATCCCGGCAGCAGCAGCGGCGAAATAAAGGAACAATACTTCGCAAGAGGGTGGCAGCTAGGGGCCACGTAACGTAAGCCATTCT
This sequence comes from Schistocerca nitens, assembly GCF_023898315.1. Classification (NCBI taxonomy): domain Eukaryota; kingdom Metazoa; phylum Arthropoda; class Insecta; order Orthoptera; family Acrididae; genus Schistocerca; species Schistocerca nitens. The sequence continues at coordinate 422,030,499 of NC_064615.1, forward strand.
GAGTGTGTATGTTAGGCTGGTAGTAAAATCATCAGGGTTCCTACGACTGGGTGCCATTTTGGCCTTGAGAGAACGTATTTCTTTCTTTTCTTGTTGGCGGAAGGGCATGAAGCTGAGGAATGTTTCGCTTCCTAAGATTAGATCACAGATTAAGACAAATTAAGTTAACAAAACGATTAGGACGATTGTGAACAATACGACATCACTAAACCATGAACTAAATAAAGTACCGAATAAAAATTTTTAAGAATTATACGCTATGCAGCCAATTTGAAAAATAGTTTAGAACTAACACAGTTTTTAAATAATGTTAAACTTTCCCGGCATTCATGTCTTGCTTCAGTGGATATTACCAATTTATATACTAACATTCCCACTGCAGAGACTATTGAGATTATTAAAGGAAATCTTATAAAGCTTGAAAAGCAGCACCTGGGGAGATGACTGAATTATGTGAACGTCTACAAGCGTCATTGCAGATTAATTACTTTCAATTTAATGGGAAAATTTATCATCAAAAAATCGGTTGGCAATTGGCAACTGTTTAACATGAATACGTACTGATATTTTTGCAAACCGTAATGAAATTGCCCTCTTTGAACAACATAAAGAAATAGCACAGAAATTAGTGTGTTCCAAAAGATATGTAGATGATATTGTATTTATGATAAACGACAAAGAATAAGACACGACAGCTATCAGAGGTATTAATAAAATGTACTAAATATTCAATTTACTTTAGACATTGAAAATGATAATACATTGAATTTCTTAGACCTAACTATTAAAAAAACGGGGGATTCCCATTCTTACAACATCTATAGCAAACTGTGTTGTGATCATAAATGAAACATCTTCTTGTCATCCTACAAATGATAAAATTCCATGACTTACAGGTTATTAAGAACACCACTTCTAGAAGAAGAGGTCAAAAAAGAGATATTAATTTTAAAACAGATTGCCATTGCCCATACTTATGAAGGACGTTTTGTAGCTAAAATACATAATAAGAATTAAGTAGGAAGAAAGAGGCTAAGAAACAGTACAATGAAGAAAACTATTCTCATGTTTCAGTGAACTTTGGAGGCTAAGTATATGAGAAAATTTATTGACAGTTTAGGAAACATAAATTTAAAAAAGCTTTGGAGACAGACAGCTTCTCGAAACACAAATTAAGACATAATATTAGCAGTAATGCAGAGAAGTATGCTGGTTTGGAGGTCCATAAATTAAAATACTCTGAATGTGATTCTTTGTGTATGAGACAAACAGGTAAAACTTTTGAAACTAGCTTTAGAGAGCATTTGTATGGACAAAATAACACTGCTTTTGGACTGCATTAATAAGGTACTAAACACATGGTAGGTGACATCCGGCAAAGGATAGATACATTACACAGAGAAAAAAGGATCCTGATTGGTCTTACTAGAAGTTATTAATATATGCAGTTTGCACAAGAAAGGCTAACAAATGAGCAAGATGAATTAAAGTATAAGAATATTTTGACTATCTTTGGTGAAGTTATATAATCTTATGCATCAAACTTTGATTTATTTTAATATGTGATTTGCGTAACTGAACTTTCCTGATTATTGGTAATTAAAGGAAAGTTTTTGATCTGAATCTGCAGTTGTTGTTTCTTATTATTGTTACCACTAGTATGTTTCCATATTGCTCTGCGTTTTGAAATGCTGTATTTCTGCATGTCAGGGCTTATATGTCATGCAACTGTGTTGGTATAATGTATGTCTCATCATGTGTGTAATACTCACTGTTACTGAACCATTGTCTTCGGTTTACCATCACTACTGTGTATATGTTCAGTTAACCACACAGTTATTTGCTCGAATAGAAAGATACCCTCTATCGCCTTACTTATAATTTTAGAATAGTATACATTATATAATTGTTGTTCAGCCGTTTATGCTGATTTACATGAAACAACGTAGACCTCAAATTAATAATAACGCACACATGCAATAGAATAGACCTCGAGCAACTTAACACTTTAGTGTTGTTGACATGACCTGATACATTTATGTTCATGATGTCATTTTCCGTTTTGACACGGTTCTGTTTTAAGAATCAATATCTGATTACATTTCTAGTTACTCCTGTTATTAAAGCGTTGTCTTCTCTTTTATTGTCACTGCTATTGTATATAATTTTTGAGCTTGTTGTTGAATAAATAGGGAATATGTATTTTTGTGTTACCTATAATTTTGGATATTATATTACTATATGTGACAATGGTTCCTTCTTCACTTCTTATTATTTTTTAAAGAAATATATAGGTTGCTTACCATGTTTGTAAATGTTAAAGGTACATGGTGTCATTTTGGCACAGCCATATACTATGTTGCACAATGTACTTATGCTGTGGCATAAACCTTGAGCAGCCTACCATTATAATTATTCTTTGCTGTTTGTCCTACACTGTTTGGTTGTCTTGCTTATTAGTATTTGTGTGGTATGATTTCACTTCGACTTGGTTCTTTATTATGAATCAATAGCTTATTACACATTCTGTACTCACTGTTGCAGGTTGTTTGTCCAACCTTATAAGACACACTGGTTTTCTGCCTTATAAGTTTTATTGTGATATGTTACTTGTTTGTCCTACTGTATAAGATAGTAGTGGTTTGCCTTGTGTGTAAGTGTTTATATGACACGCCAGTTTGATGCAGATCTTTAATATGAATGCATATTTTATTATATATTCAATATTCACTGTTAGGGCCATTGTATATGTTTATATGCCTATGTAATTATTTCTAGAAATTAGAAGAATCATATTGTCAAATAACCTATATTACATGATGTGATAAGCAGTTAAAAGACCTCTAACTACCTACAATGCACACATGCAGTAACATAGACCAATGCTGCCTACTGAATTTTTTGTATTTACTTGTTATTATACATGAAATGAGGGATGCCTACCTCATTTGTAAATATTGTCATTATATGGTGTCACTAAGACACATTACTATGTGCAGAATTACATATGCACTATCATAGATCTTGAGCTTCCTACCACATTAATTTTTGTTCTTATATATTTTTATAATTATAAAATATACAAGTTGTCTGCTGTGTAATATAGTGTCACTGTGACACTCTTCTGTACTGACTGCACAATTGTTGCACCTTAGGTCAGACACAAAAGAATCATGTACGAATCACTTGTTAAACCGCCTTCCCCGAATCCTTCCTTTCCCACTTTCTATAATGATTGTACTTTTGTATTGCCACATTGCATTACAGATGTAATAAATTTGTACCGATTGTTTATTCTGTGCATAAGTATGTAATACTGAGTAATAGACAGCACTGTAATGGTTAGCATACGATTATCACTTCATACTACATTTATGACAGTATTTAGGTTGCCCTAGTGCTGCACTGTGAGGAAATGTCACTGTGGCACTGTCATGAGCTTGTTCTACATTTTTCCAGTTTAGTGAAAGACAAGAAACCGAATATGAATCAATCTTCCCGTGCTACTACATGTAGTGGTCGTACTTTGTATAAACACAGTACATTATAGATTTAATTAATTTGTATTAATTTATCAATCAGTATATATCTATGTAATTATGAGTAACAAATGGTATCATAATAGTGAATACAGAATTAATACTTTTTACTGTATTTATAAAAATATTTAGGTTGCCATAATGCTGCACTGTAAGGAAATTTAATGCTGTTAGGTGTTACAATTCGTCTACTTCCATCACGCACTCTGTCAACCATTTTTAAGGCTTGTACATAACGAATGACTACTTCTGGTTAGTGTTTACGTTTTAGCAAGAGACATGTTCGTAGAAATTTTACAGTGGCTCCTTCTAGCGGTTGTTATTGTAAACTCTATGTAGACCCTTTTGTCCTCTGTTTTTGTATGCTACACGTATCCACTCTAATGATTTGATGTGCAACCAGGCAACTGAAGTACTGTCATGCTTGCACAGTAGTCTTGTGTTATCCCCAGATGGGTGTGCACGTCTTTGTAAGATTTCATTAGCAGAACACAGTACGATTGCTTGCTGTGTTCTAGTTTTGAGCATGATGCACTTTATACGCTTACGGTGAGTCAATGATAACTTCTTATCTCATGGCAGCTTCCACCATGATTTTAGTCAACTTCAATTTTTTTAATATCGTAATGAAGTACTACATGATATGTTCCATCCCGATGCAGTTTTTATCCACACTGCATTAAAGCGTGAAATGAGTGACCAGCCAAACACTGTCATGACGTCTCATCACCCTTTCTTCTGCTTTTGCTTCAATTTATTGGTCTTAGTCTATTCTTTGTATTATTTGAAATAAGCTTGGTTCCAGTCGTTAATGCAATTTTCCACGTTTGTGATTACATTTGAAAATGACGACTCAGGACATCGAATTATCTATGTAGTCTTTTAAAAATTTCATTGTCTTGGTGACTGTGCCTTGACGACCGTTTGTGGTGTCAAATAAACACCTTAAATTTAATTCAGTCATGCTCCTTGGTGAAAATTACGTCGAAATACAAAAACAAATCCATCATACGATCGAGTTAATTTAATATCGTTCGGGATTTAGGTAGCAAGGTGACATATGGCGGATGACGCAATATCACTGGACAGAGTGTAGGCCCCTCAGCTGATCTTGATGTGAATTACATCAAGTCCGATATGCAACAGGGATAACTATAGTGCAGCCACGGGAAACCTCACAGTATCTACTTCCAGGGATGCTGTGCCAAGGATAACTAGAAAAGGTTTTATGTCTTAATGAATGCAGTGTGGTTTCGGTTCACACACTAGCTTCTTTATTCCACAGAAATGAAATTGATATGGAAAAAGTGATGGCGAATGTTTTGGAGTTCCTTATACCAACAGGTAAGACGCAGAATGTATAGAAACTCGTACATATGTTAAGGAATGACGGCGGTTGACGTAAGAGAATAATTAGAGAGAAACGATTAAGAACAGGACGTAGAAAAAAGTATGAAATTCACTTCGCCTACCGTTCCCACCGTGCTACGAAAGAAGGAACTACAGGACTATAAAACTGAATGTCACGCCAAATATTACCCAAGTATTCCTGGCTGATTTGAGTCGTATGATTAGTCGCGTTGAGCTGTGTCTTTCAGTCAGACTCGATAGGGGCGATGGCTGGATTACTTTGTTTCTCGCTTGAAAAATTTTGTCCAAAAGCATTTCTTTTGGAATTATGGCACAATTTCCTAATTTTTGTTGCAGTCTGTTCTGTCCGATTTAGATGCTCACCCGTCAATTTGTCGTTATATTTCAATATTTTTGACTTGATTATAGTTTACATCAAGAAATATGGGGACAATTGTTTCACGAAAATGTTCAGTGACCAACTTTCATTCTGATGCGAGAGTTTGCTGTGAATCCTAAGAGTTTCAGTTTGTGACCTATCTTATGTGTCTAGCGTCACAGCGAAAAATCGTCACAATTCGCTCCTGAAATGGCATCATGTGTTAGCACTGGTTATGCTCAAATGTATTTGAATTGCGTTTCGCGTGGTTTGTGTGCATGTCATCTAACGCGAATTTCTTGTAGTTTTTCTGATATATTTTCAGTGCTATGGTTACTGTAAGTGATAACTGGAGAATGGTACTCTACATGGTAACCGGAACAGATGCATATTAATACAATGATAATTCAGATATCAAGAACTCGTTATTAGGACTGAGACAGACTTTATAGTTCTCTACTTAGTTTTATTACAGTGTATGACATTTCAATGACCATGTTTAAACTTGAAGTTATGTGAGGAAAATCAATATGCTGGACTGGAACTAGGGACTGCCAGCAACTACTGCACCTGTTAGCACTAACCATGAAATAACTTAAACTTGTTTTCAATCATAGGTAACAAAGAGTGGGGATGTTTCAACTTGAAATGTCTTAGCGAAAAGTTATATAGTTGGCGTGAATCGCAGTCACTTCCTGAGCGACTGTTAATGAAGCATCATCAAACACTAGAAATCGAACATTTTCATCAGCAACGAGGTGATTGATACTGAAATGACGAGGGGGAAATGATTTGCCTCACTGGGATTTGAACTCGGAACTTACCGTCATCGCCTCCTAGCTACGAATGGACTTTAAATATCAGTTCAGAGCAGCAGCGAGATGCCGCAGTGGTTAGAACACTGACAGGGATTCGGAAAGACGACATTTCAAATCCACCTTAGGCTATCCAGATTTAGATTTTCCCTAATTTCCCTAAATTTCTTCAGGAAAATTCCGGGATCGGTCCTTTGAAAAGGGCGCGCCCAATCATCCTACCCATCTTTTCGTAATCCAACATTATGCACCAACTCTAATGATCTCGCTGTCGACGGGACGTTTAACTCCAGTCTTCCTTACCTCCTTCACTATTTATTTCACCAGTAGCGAGATATGAAAGTGAGTGATATGGAAACAATGTTATGCAAGGTTTTGTGCTTATTGGCAATCGAACCTTGTACATATCATCACTTTTGATTTCACACGAAAAGACATAAACTATTGTATTGTTTTTCACCACTAGCTAGGAGTGGAATATTTGAACCTGAAATTATTTGATGAAAAGTTCTGTGCCTGACTGGAAGTGTTACATCTATCGTTGTTGTTGACAGTGCACGGAGAGACACTGAAAATCATAATCATCTTTCAACTGTAGTTCCCTATGTGCATGCTACAGCTCGATATGACATGAAAGCTTTTGTGCCAGACCAGGATTCGAACAAAGTCATGTGTATTTTCTGGTTACCTTGAGGAGTTTCAACATTGGGAGAAACAGTTTAATGATATGGGGAAATAGTGTAATGGTGAAACTGTATCGCCCCGAAAGAAACGTGTCCAACAAAAGGTAATATCTCAGTTCAAATTCCAGTCCAGCACCACCATTGTTATCAAGTTCAAATGTAATTAGAAATAACTGTCCTGTAATATTACATGATCACTGTTTCATTGCAGAATTGAAATTTCTAATGTAAGGAAGGTTACTGATGATAGTTTGGATTTGATACGACTACCACAACTGTCATGGCTCAACCTACACAGACTCTCCTCCACTCGGTAGTAAAGGTGCGCCCTTTTTTTGTATATTTGGTTCCACAGAGAAACCTTACGTCGTTCATTTGCCATTGCCATAGATGAAGAGGATAAATCGCCGCTTGTTAAGTGTGAATTGAATTCAGAAGGATACAAAGCTAGGACCATTCCAACAGAACTCTGAACTGAACATGCAGCTGGCTTAGGATCATAATGCGGGTTTCTCCTAACTGGATGAGTATTTTGAATCTCTGGAGGTGAATTACAGCGTGTTCAAAACATTCATTTCCGTGTTCTGCTACATCGTCACTCATCAACTGCCTTGGCTAACCAACTTTCTATTTATTGAAATAGATACACACAATGGTCTGTACGAAGTGGCAGCATGGTTGGACGTGTAAATTTCTGTAGGTCGTGGTGTAGTAGGTATTTATGGTCTAGTGGTAAATTTGGTGTTGTGTAAACCCTAATGTAAAATATAGAGTACGATCTTCTCTTTATTTTAGTACATGTATTTCGTGTCTTATTGTTATATAGCCAAGCCATTGTGGTATTTTTTTAAGCAGCATATGATGCGAAAAATATTGAGATTTATAATTTACCAAAGAAAAATTTGCCTGAAAGACGTAGGTTGCTCCATAATTTCGTGAAGGTTTTGTTTAGCAGGTTGTCACGCAGATTGTTTTAAGTACATTTATCGACTTTAATTGTCTATTCGAGGTTTCAGAATTCATGCGGTAACTGACTGTACGTTACAAAGACGCAGGTTATAAGGATAGTTGTTTAAGGGTTAGAAAACGTAGTATGAAACGAACATGCTGCCGTTTTGACATTATGCATTTTGTTTTCGTTCGGTTTAATAAAATGACGCAAGCAACGCAGGTACAGGGTGTTTCAAAAATGACCGGTGTATTTGAAACGGCAATAAAAACTAAACGAACAGCGATAGAAATACACCGTTTGTTGCAATATGCTTAGGACAACGGTACATTTTCAGGCAGACAATCTTTCGAAATTACAGTAGTTACAATTTTCAACAACAGATGGCGCTGCGGTCTGGGAAACTCTATAGTACGATATTTTCCACATATCCACCATGCGTAGCAATAATATGGCGTAGTCTCTGAATGAAATTACCCGAAACCTTTGACAACGTGTCTGGCGGAATGGCTTCACATGCAGATGAGATGTACTGCTTCAGCTGTTCAATTGTTTCTGGGTTCTGGCGGTACACCTGGTCTTTCAAGTGTCCCCACAGAAAGAAGTCACAGGGGTTCATGTCTGGCGAATAGGGAGGCCAATCCACGCCGCCTCCTGTATGTTTCAGATAGCCCAAAGCAATCACACGATAATCGAAATATTCATTCAGGAAATTAAAGACGTCGGCCGTGCGATGTGGCCGGGCACCATCTTGCATAAACCACGAGGTGTTCGCAGTGTCGTCTAAGGCAGTTCGTACCGCCACAAATTCACGAAGAATGTCCAGATAGCGTGATGCAGTAATCGTTTCGGATCTGAAAAATGGGCCAATGATTCCTTTGGAAGAAATGGCGGCCCAGACCAGTACTTTTTGAGGATGCTGGGACGATGGGACTGCAACATGGGGCTTTTCGGTTCCCCATATGCGCCAGTTCTGTTTATTGACGAAGCCGTCCAGGTAAAAATAAGCTTCGTCAGTAAACCAAATGCTTCCCACATGCATATCGCCGTCATCAATCCTGTGCACTATATCGTTAGCGAATGTCTCTCGTGCAGCAATGGTAGCGGCGCTGAGAGGTTGCCGCGTTTGAATTTTGTATGGATAGAGGTGTAAACTCTGGCGCATGAGACGATACGTGGACGTTGGCGTCATTTGGACCGCAGCTGCAACACGGCGAACGGAAACCCGAGGCCGCTGTTGGATCACCTGCTGCACTATCTGCGCGTTGCCCTCTGTGGTTGCCGTACGCGGTCGCCCTACCTTTCCAGCACGTTCATCCGTCACGTTCCCAGTCCGTTGAAATTTTTCAAACAGATCCTTTATTGTATCGCTTTTCGGTCCTTTGATTACATTAAATCTCCGTTGAAAGCTTCGTCTTGTTGCAACAACACTGTGGTCTAGGCGGTGGAATTCCAACACCAGAAAAATCCTCTGTTCTAAGGAATAAACCATGTTGTCTACACCACACTTGCACGTTGTGAACAGCACACGCTTACAGCAGAAAGACGACGTACAGAATGGCGCACCCACAGACTGCGTTGTCTTCTATATCTTTCACATCACTTGCAGCGCCATCTGTTGTTGAAAATTGTAACTACTGTAATTTCGAAAGTTTGTCCGCCTGAAAATGTACTGTTGTCCCAAGCATATTGCTCGTTTAGTTTTTATTGCCGTTTCAAATATACCGGTCATTTTTGAAACACCCTGTAGTTAGAAACATTTGCACACCCTACTGGTTGAAAACATCGAAGAATTCACGTCAAAATAAAGTATTCTTCTTTCAAATAGGATAGCACTGACGTGTATCATTCACCACATTCAAAATAACCAACGCGCTTTCATGAATGAAGTTTTTGTGATTTACCACTGTGATCCAACAGTTTATAGCCAAATGTAATAAGCTACTGACAGTTAATCTTCGTGAAACATGCGCACTCATTGGGAAATCTTGGGAAATACCATATCGACTACGAGTCATTGAAAGTGAATCCCTTTTCTCCTTTGCTGATCTGAGATACTCTTTATCCATTTGTAAATTGTCTTTATGCCGTGTTTGCGCAATGTACGGCCAATTCTGTCCGCCACTCTGAGAACGTATTGCATTTCTTTTTTCGATGTGTGATATCGCCGAGTGTTCGATTCTGCGACACTTGTTACGTAGCTGGTGGAGTACCCAATGCTTCTAAGAACACATTCCAGGGCCTGTATCTCGCGCCTGAGGTGCTGCGGCTCACATACCGTCTTGCTAGCGTTTTGAGTGTACTAATCACACCTCTTTCCTGGCTCAGGTGTTGATTTGACAGCTTGTGCAGGTTTTGGTCCGTGTGTGTCGGTTGTCGATACACTCTGTGTCCTAGGCTTTCGCCACCCTTCTTGACCAACACTTATAGAAAGGGCAGCTCTTGGTGCTTTTCTACGAACATGATAAATTCTATAAAGGCATGGAGGCTGTTCAAGTGTCTTAGGAAGTCATCGACCTATTCTTCACCATGGCTCTACTAGCGACGGTATCGCCAATGTATTTGTACCAGACCCTAAGTATACAAGATCCAAGGTTCGGGGCCTCTTCTTCGAAATGTTGGCTACCACTGGCGATGTCTTTCAGCTGTCGTATAAATTGCCATGCCACATGAAATAGCTCGTGGTAAGATGTTAATGAAAGAGTTTGGTGATCTCTTGAGGTAAAATGGATTCGACGTACTCCAGAGAGTTTTTGAGGGGCACTTTTAAAACAAAAAACAATATCAAAGCTGAGCGTAGAAGTGGCCATTCCACATGAAATAGCTCTTGGTACATCCATTTGATCAACCGATTAATATTCTACGCATCTTATGCTGAATAAGAAATAATGAAAATGGCCTTACTGCACAATTATATGAGAGGAATTGCATTTAAAAAATTTAATAAGGGAATCTGCTCAATATTTTGCCTTTGCGTTTACCTGCAGCAATTTACGCATCCTATTGTGTGGCTAGTCCTTGCAAGAAACCGTTATGTGATTTAATTTCAAACGTCACTAAATCAAGTCTGCAGTAGACATTGGGTAACCAAGGCCGGTGAATGGCGATTCTGCAGAACAGGGACATCAGTATTTTGAACTGGCTGTAATTCCTGTCCAGGTATAATTTTCATCCACTGTGGAATATCTTTTGTTATGACTAGATTTTGAGCCACCTGTATGGGTACTTACGAGTAGGTGTAAAGTCTAGTTCGATTCACTTTTCAGGCTACCAATTTTAACAAGCACAAACAGATCCACTTCACCTCTGGTAACGGCAGCTGTACAATGTAGGGGTTCACCATTGTATTAAAGCCACATTATACATGATGTCCCTTCGCTACTGACAAGTAGAAACACTCACCCGTAAGTTTTATTACACCAGAAATATTCTCTGTTAATGAAATAGTCGTCTTTTATGACCATATGAAAGTCATAACGTACCATATTTTAAATTGGTATGTTGAAAACTTTGGGGCTGGAATGGGCTTCAAGCTCAAATCTTCTGTTTCACATGATTTGTAGTTTTCGAGATTATACACTTCCACAGTTTCGTCGTTTCCGTAAGATTTAGAACTTCATAATTTGTCCACTAAAGTGCACTAAAATTTTCATCGTGTCATTCAATATGTAGCATATGCACACCGAACTACAGGCGGAAATAATTGCTATTTTTATCTCTCCATCTGTTGTAAACAAAAACAACTGACAACACTTTGGATATGTACTGGTATCTTTTCATCACACCATTTCAGATTCTAGCGTGTCACTGATAGCTATTCCAAAAAACAAATTCGACAGTTAACGTTTCTTTGTGTTTAATCAACAACGATGTTATGTGCATGGTTGAACTCCCAGTCTGCACAAATCCTTTCATAATGCTGTTTTCAGTTGAGACAAATGCTCATCTCATTACTGCTTAAATAAACCGATATTTAACTTCTATTCGCGGCTAGGAAATAGTGGCAGTAGGTACTGTCTTCATATACAGGTAAGGCTACACTTATTTGTCTCATCATTTCATTTTCAGTCATCTTGCTACTGACGGAAAAGTTCAATACCTAGACTTCGATTCTGCTTCATTAAGAATGATCAGGTGCCAATGTCAATTCACGTCCGGTACAAAATTTTAGGCTACGTTATTTCAAGTTTAAACAAGCCAATAGTTAGTAGCTCTTGAAGGAAATCATTCTGAAATTTTTTGTGGTTAGTTTAAAGGAACAATAGCTGTGGGGTTGATGCTCTTTGAAATGTCCTGTATCAAAATGAGTTTGTGCTTAAAAGCTTTAAAGGCTGAATCATCTCTATTAACGTTTTCCTGTTATTTACATTATTGTGCTGTTACTTTCATCTGAACTAATTGCGATACAGAGCAGTGGTCCCTTATAGAAACCATTTTCTTTGGTCAAACAATTATACCGAAAGAAGATTAGAGGACTTGGAAGAAAATTACGTTATGTGAGTTGCATACAAATCACGCAGAAAGCAAATCAGGTTCTTCGAATTTTGAGTATAACAGTTCATGTCATCAGAATGAAATTGATCACTAAGCCCTTTGCCAGACGCACAAGTGTGTCTTTTTTAGCATAAAACTGTCAGAAGCATATTAACAGGTTTCCCAAAATATTTAAATATATTTCACGTTACAAACACGTTACTATAAAAAAACTGTACAGGGCCAAATAATGTAGTGTAGGTTTCACGGGATTTATGTACTTCGGTTGTTGAACAAATATAGTTTTATACGCCCAGCTATTATGAAGTATGAACGTAAATTAGTAACTTCTAGTGCTTAAAGTGGTTACGGTAACTGTAGTGATCTCCAGCGCCCTTGGAAATAAAATAACATCGTTTTGAACAGTACCGTGGCGACAGATGTTCAGTGTAGCTTTCACAGCATTCACAAATCTAGGTGAGATAAATGGACTTCCTTACATGATAGTATAACAGTTATATATTAGCCTTGTAATTCTACCTGTGCTTTCATTATGCCCACACAATGCACACTGATTACGGGGTAAGGTTCATCGTTGAAATTGTCACTCAGAAAATATAGACCGGAGTGTCACATAATAAATTTAGTTACACAGTAATTATATGTGTGAGGCGACCGCAGCGAGTATCAGATATTGAGCAGTGATTTAAACTTAGACTGGATGTCTGCAGATGTCTGAGCGTGCCGTCCGAAGATTTTCGTCCTTCGTTCCCGCGAAGTACGGGTGGTAAAAGTCAGAAGGTGTAAGAGTCGGGGCTATAGGGTGCTCTGTGGCATAGGGATTGCGTCTTGGATAAGTAATCAAAACGTCCTCGGTTCCAGGTTCGAATCCGCCAGCGCTTAAATGTTGAATAATGATAAGTATAGGAAGTCACCCTCATTCTGCCAACGGCCTTGTCAATTAGGGCGGAAGAACTGACTGATGTTTAGGGCACTCTCTTGTCCTTTTGGCGGGAAACTGAGCCTAAAGGCGTAAGAATCAGCAATGATGAACAGTTTGATGACGCAGAAGGCAATGGAAACCACTGCATTAAAGGCACAAAACGTGTATTCACAGGACATGTGTCCTATAATTGAAACAGTGTCATGATGACCTCTGCATTAGCAAAATATTCCGGAATAGTCCTCCATACGGATGTCCAGGAGGGGACTGCTCATTTAAATTACACACGAAGTTTCTGCACTTAAACTTTGGCCGTGAATTTGTCTGACACTCTTGTGTTTACTCGGACATAATAAAAATATTGAAAGTCTAATTATATTGATCAGTCAGAACATTATGACCACTTATTGTTGATATAAACCCATCAAAACGACAAAGAGGATTAAATGCACGGTGCATGTAATGTTGGTGAGCGCGCTCTCCGTGTGAGGAATGGGGAAAGCGCGATCGACAGTGTTTGCTCGAGGGCAGATCGTGATGGCTAGGAGGCTGGGCACGAGCATTTCCGAAACTACACGACTTGTCCAACGTTTGAGGAGTGTTGTGGTGATTGTCTTCAAAACGTGGCGAAACCAAGGTGAAATCACGTATAGGCAACGTTGACTTCGGTAACCATCCCTCATTACAGATGTCGGACGTACTAGGCTGGGCACACTGATTAAACAGGACAGGCCACAAACTGCGGCGGAAGTAACATGAGACCTTAATGCTGGTCTGAGTATAAGCACGTCTGAACACACACTGAACCGAACAGTCCCAACGAAGGGCCTGCGCAGACGTCGACCCAGGCATGTGCCAATGTTAATACCACGACTTGGCATCTACGACTGAAATGTGGACTTGACCACCGGCACTGGACGTTGGCACAGTGGCAGAGCGTTGCATGGTTTGATGAATCCCGATAACTGCTTCATCATGCCGGTGGGAGGGAGCGAATCCCTCATCTTGCAGAACACCTCTGTACTGCGGGACGGGGACGAGCTGGCGGTAGTTCCATTATGATATGGGGAACATTACACATGGGCATCCATGGGTTGAGCGGGGCTCGTGCAAGGCACCGTGATAACCAAGGGGTATCGTACACTGGTTGCAGACCACTTGCACTCCTTCATGATGATCACGTTTCCCGATATCAGTGGCATTTTCATCAAGACTACACGGCATGTCACAAGGCCAGGAGTGTGTTGGAGTGGTTCAGGGAACTCAGTGGCGAGTTCCAATTGATGTGCTGGCCCTTAAATCAAAAGAGCGAATAAATTTGTGATGTGAATGAAATTAGCGTTAGAACCTGTCGGCCCCTCCCGGTATTTAGGGGAATTAGGTGATACGTGAGTGCAGATGTGGTGCCAATTCCCTACAGCGACTACCAAATCCTTAGTGCTTCCATGCGACGACGCGTCGTCGCTATTATCCGTCCCAAAAGTGGACATACCGGCTACGAGGTATGTGATCATTATGTTCTGGCTGATCAGTGTATATACGTAAATATAACCAAATAAAAGTGCGTAATGCTCGGATTTTGCACGGTTAGTTTCGTGGCACGTTGTTCACTAGTGGGCCACAGACGTGCACTCTAGCATAAATATAACTCAAAAATATCCAGTCTTGTGTCCTGCTGCAGGCACTGTTACAGTCAACAATCTAAGTTTAGGACCGCATATAACAAAATAATCCAAAATAACGAACAAACTGATCCACAGCGACCGCCTAAGTACAATATGTCGAACGACTGGGACAGCAGGTATTTGCTAACACACTTGAGTGTTATTAGTTACTCAGGCAATATGCAAATCACTTCCATGTCAGACGGTATTAAACAAAAACACAAATGATTCAGTGTACCGTAAATGCATTAACAAATAGCACATCTAACATAAAAGTTTTCGGAGTACGGTACCGCGTTACAATGTAAAAAAACTAAACTGGTGAAAGCAACGTTTCAGCTGCTGTTACAGTGGTCAAATTGCTTGTTCCTCCAGTACAGTTTTTTACATTATGACTCGATACCATGTTCATATAATTTTTATGTCAACTGAGTCTGGCCATGGACGCCTGCGCAATTATACCAAACAGTGCATCTGTTTAATTACGTAAATGAAGGGTAAAACACTCTTAAAGTGCGCTCAACGTAAACTATTCAGTAGCCCACCGTATCCCACATACTTGTTTGTAAACATTATAACAGCAGAATACATTCGGTATTATATAAACAGTAGTTGACACAAACAATAGGAATGCGTGAAACGCATGTTAAAAGAATTCGCGACTTTTGGCAATAAATGATAGCTTCCTTAAATAAACAACCATAAAAATTCAAAAAATATTACTTTATGACAGCTGCTGAATTGGCTTTGGCTTGCAATTACAGCTGTTGGCATTAAGAGGAATGGAATTTTTGTAATATTTCGATGAAACATTGGCGAGGTACACGGTGGTACAACGTTAATGAAAGGTTAGCTCATTCAATTTATCGACAGAATTAAAAGGTCTCTTCCAATTTAATTCATCATACAATATTTAACTGGCAGACGTAATCCGCTATACAGAGCTAAAAATACGGCCCGAACAATTCTTCTCGGATACACTCAGTTGATCGTATATCGTCGTGAGCACACGAGTGTCCAATCCTCCTGAATGCGACTCACTCACCTCAAAATAAGACTACTTTTGCACTCTTTTCATCCTGATTAATCTTGTCCACTGTCATCAGACGAACTTACAGTGTGTATGCAATCGCAGTTATTTATTTCAGACGAACTTATTATGTACAAGAATTGCGGTGACCTTCTGTTGTTTGTTTGTTTGTTTGTTGTTGTTGTTGTTGTTTGTGTGTGTGTGTGTGTGTGTGTGTGTGTGTGTGTGTGTGTGTGTTTGTTCTGTTGTTTACTGGTTCTCAACAAGAAGACTGTCTGCACCTTTTCAAATATTAATAGGAACTGAATGGGTTAAAAGGACATAGTACAAGGAAGAGAAAATTTCACGCAAATACACATACTCTCCCCTACCCTCCTCTATACCTTCAGACTAGCTCACACCAAGTAAGAGAGCTTAAAAGTAGGCATATTTAAATTATCTGGAAGTTAAAACAGGTGTAAGGATAAAAGGAAAGTTACACTAATTACACAGGGAAAGGTGGCTGGCTGATCGCTTACAGAAAACATGACCTCAGCCAGCCATCCTGATAATTCTTCTCCCTAATGAAAAGAAGTAATTGTAGGGCATTGATATCCAGGAGTCCCGACGTGGGGAAGTTAGGCCGTGTAGTCGCATGTCTTTTCAGTCGACACCACGCTGGGCGACTTGCGTGTCAATGGTGATGCGGGTAACACGATAGCCAGTAACCCAAGCGAAGAGAATCCTCGGCCTGGTCTGGAGTCAAACCCAGGAACGTTGTATGACAGTGAAACGCGCTGACCACTCAGATAACAGGAAGCACTGCTTTCTCCTCAAATTTGGGGGGACAATTCGGACATTCCACATAAGTGGCACCACATTCATTTGATCGTCACTTTAAACAGACAGCAAATCTGTCTGAATATCAAATGTGGTCTCCCAAAATGTGACCCACCATAATCTGTATGCTACTTACACCACACTTTGGAAGTTCCTCCTACTGGAACAAGAAGGGATGCATCATAGCGCTGTGAGAGGGAACTCATCCCCTCTGCATGGTCGGAAGAAAGTATTCCACGGCCGAACATTTGACTAAACGATACGCAATTAACTGTCTGTCACTTCCCATCTACGGTTGACACAACCTCAAAAGATAGGCGACAATACGCAGGGGATTGGCATCGTTCTGAGCATCTTGACACTCTTACTTGGTTCCCTATTACGCCATTTCGGTCATACTCATATACCCTGGTACCTAGCAGAACGACACCTCCTTACCGAGTCGTCGTAGGTGGAGAACGACATCCTGCATATCCTGGGCTACTTTACCTGCTGGATGGAATTGTTATGGAGGGTTGAAGGCACTCAGGCAGTCAGAATAGACGAGACACTTAGCAGGCACAGCACATTTCATCTTCTCCAGCGCTCTGAAGACTGCATGCAATTAGGGATCGAAGACAGTGAAGTCTTGAGAGAAAACAACACAAAAGTCAAGGGACGAACCCTGCACAACACAATTAAAGGATCACTTCTCAGAAACCCCGTAATTCCCCCCCCCCCCCCACACTCACACACCAGCACACCCCGCACCACATTGCGAAGTTTAAGTCTGAAATTCGGCTGAAAGATGCGTACAACCTTCCTCTGTCATGGTGGGAAAGCGTGGAACCCTACGACGTCAGCCTCTGGCTCGACGACGTTTCAGGTAGCAAGGTACCGACACATGCGAAAAAAAGGCCAGACCTCAGAAGTTTGTGTTGTCCTCACCATTTCATCATCATCATCATCATCATTCGTGCAAGTGGTTAGATTTGACTGTGCAAGAATTGGTACTTTGTACAGGCGGTGATGACTGCGCAGTTGAGCGCCCCACAAACCAAACATCATCATTGTCATATACAAGACCTGTGGTTAAAGCCCTTTAAGGTGGTATTTCCCGGGCCTTGCCTGTATGTACTTTAGGTGCAATTACAGTGACGGTTTGGAATCAAAACTAAGGCCAAGAAACCTCACCGTGTCTAAAGGTAGAACGGCGACAATGATATGTAAGTCAGACGGGAAAGATTAAAGTTGACACAAACACACTTCTCTGCAGAAAGTGTAAAATACGTCTTTGCAGACCGCTTTTGCAACCGTCTCACTGTAAGTTACGGAACTCGGTGTGTCATTAAAAATGTTACGAACATTCACTGACAAACGCTAGCGTCACACAGACTGTGTTGTCGATAAATTCAAATACCGACGATACTACCTGGCTCACACCATAATCTACAGAGTATACGAGACCATTTCTTCGTACCCAAAAATCATATAAATAATTACATGAGAATTTATATATTAAAGATACGATTGAATTTAAAAGTACTACAGAATATAATTTTGTGACACTGATTTCTTACAGCGTTAACGAAATATCATTCAATGATGCGGAAAGTCCAAATTTATCAAGACATGACCAAGAAATATATTCAGATCTGTGTGAAATCTTATGGGACTTAACTGCTAAGGTAGTCAGTCCCTAAGCTTACACACTACTTAACCTAAATTATCCTAAGGACACACACACACACACACACACACACACACACACACATGCCCGAGGGAGGACTCGAACCTCCGCTGGGACCAGCCGCACAGTCTATCACTGCAGCGCCCTAGACCGCTCGCCTAATCCAGCCGCACTAAGACATGACCTCTTGCGTATGGTAGGTTTCATAATGGCAACACAATAGTAGCCCCTCCCGTCAAATATAACGTAATCGGATAAATTAATTTCAAAGACACGTTACAGTGTGTCAATATTTATACTCGCATCAGAACAAGGAAATTCAGAAATTGTTCAAATGGCTCTGAGCACTATGGGACTTAACATTTATGGTCATCAGTCCCCTAGAACTTAGAGCTACTCAAACCTAACTAACCTAAGGGCATCACACACCACCCAGCCATCACGAGGCAGAGAAAATCTCTGACCCCGCCGGGAATCGAACCCGAGAACCCGGGCGCGGGAAGCGAGAACGCTACCGCACGACCACGAGCTGCGGACTCAGAACAAGGAAAAGGAGTTCTGAATTTTATTGTGAGAAACACGCATTACTGAAAAATGGGAAGTGAAATGGGAAGTGCAGCCCCTGCCGTTGCAACAATTATGCAGTGTTATGAAACAAAGCTGTCGCTCTGAAGTCCACTTAGTGTGCTATGTAACAAGTGCGGAAAAAATGTTCATCGGCAGGCTTGCTACGAACATTATTAACTAACGGCCAACGAAAGAGAGGAAAGAGCGCCGACGAAATGCCAACGGAAAGAGTCCCGAATATCTGCAACCTTTATAATTATGAAAAACACGATACAGTTCTGTTGTGAGTGTAATTTCGATATGTTCTCAAGATAAAGAGAACTTCATTTAAGCGTTGTAGCACAGAGAAGCGACGCGATGCGTCGGGAATTTATCAGACTTGCCCTTATTCGCTGTATTGGAATGTATATCACAAAACAGCCATTGTTTTATCAACGTAATACGTTCATTCACGCATTACATACCGTACTTCGCACACAGAAAGTAAATAAAAATTTCACTGTAAAGGAACCCAAGCGATGCAGAAGCGAGGCGACGCGGGTGTAACTTACAAAGGAGCGCTACACCCGTACCCAGCGAGACCCGTAATGTGAGATTAATTCGATCCCGCGCGCTGCATCAACAGCAGGGGTTTCCTATCCTAATATGCAGTAACAATTCCCAGAATTTAATAACAGCCCGCTGCGGCCTAGGGGGATCCGCAAGATACGGGCACAGCGTCTCCGCCTCGCCATGGAAGCAAATCCCTCGAAGCCTTTGCAAATAACCTTGCTCCTCACGGCACTCTCCGGCAAGTTCATTATTTGGCGTAATAAGCTATATTCCGAGGTATTTAATCTGTAATTGCTATGCCACGCGGAATTATAATATAAATTATAAACCATAGCTCTGATGATACCTATATCCTACGTGTTTGTATGTGTCGCTGGGGAACAGAGAAGCAAGGAAGGACAAAAAGCTGTAGCGGTAAAACAGGATAATTTTGTTCAGATTGAAACGTCCCCTTAGAACAATTATACAAGACTGTGCTTAAACTGACACACAATATTTTTAGCGCAACGCAATCTGACTTTCAAAAATCCCTACAAAAGATTGGCCCTGACTAACATTAACCTATGTTGTTGTTGTTGTGGTCTTCAGTCCTGAGACTGGTTTGATGCAGCTCTCCATGCTACTCCATCCTGTGCAAGCTTCTTCATCTCCCAGTACCTACTGCAACCTACATCCTTCTGAATCTGCTTAGTGTATTGATCTCTTGGTCTCCCTCTACGATTTTTACCCTCCACGCTGCCCTCCAATGCTAAATTTGTGATCCCTTGATGCCTCAAAACATGTCCTACCAACCGATCCCTTCTTTTAGTCAAGTTGTGCCACAAACTTCTCTTCTCCCCAATCCTATTCAATACCTCCTCATTAGTTACGTGATCTACCCACCTTATCTTCAGCATTCTTCTGTAGCACCACATTTCGAAGGCTTCTATTCTCTTCTTGTCCAAACTAGTTATCGTCCATGTCTCACTTCCATACATGGCTACACTCCATACAAATACTTTCAGAAACGACTTCCTGACACCTAAATCTATACTCGATGTTAACAAATTTCTCTTCTTGATAACGCTTTCCTTGCCATTGCCAGTCTACATTTTATATCCTCTCTACTTCGACCATCATCGGTTATTTTACTCCCTAAATAGCAAAACTCCTTTACTACTTTAAGTGTCTCATTTCCTAATATAATTCCCTCAGCATCACCCGACTTAATTTGACTACATTCCATTATCCTCGTTTTGCTTTTGTTGATGTTCATCTTATATCCTCCTTTCAAGACATTGTCCATTCCGTTCAACTGCTCTTCCAAGTCCTTTGCTGTCTCTGACAGAATTACAATGTCATCGGCGAACCTCAAAGTTTTTACTTCTTCCCCATGAATTTTAATACCTACTCCGAACTTTTCTTTTGTTTCCTTTACTGCTTGCTCAATATACAGATTGAATAACATCGGGGAGAGGCTACAACCTTGTCTCACTCCTTTCCCAACCACTGCTTCCCTTTCATGCCCCTCGACTCTTATAACTGCCATCTGGTTTCTGTACAAATTGTAAATAGCCTTTCGCTCCCTGTATTTTACCCCTGCCACCTTCAGAATTTGAAAGAGAGTATTCCAGTCAACATTGTCAAAAGCTTTCTCTAAGTCTACAAATGCTAGAAACGTAGGTTTGCCTTTTCTTAATCTTTCTTCCAAGATAAGTCGTAAGGTCAGTATTGCCTCACGTGTTCCAACATTTCTACGGAATCCAAACTGATCTTCCCCGAGGTCGGCTTCTACCAGTTTTTCCATTCGTCTGTAAAGAATTCGCGTAAGTATTTTGCAGCTGTGACTTATTAAACTGATAGTTCGGTAATTTTCACATCTGTCAACACCTGCTTTCTTTGGGATTGGAATTATTATATTCTTCTTGAAGTCTGAGGGTATTTCACCTGTCTCATACATCGTGCTCACTAGATGGTAGAGTTTTGTCATGACTGTCTCTCCCGAGGCCATCAGTAGTTCTAGTGGAATGTTGTCTACTCCCGGGGCCTTGTTTCGACTCAGGTCTTTTAGTGCTCTGTCAAACTCTTCACGCAGTATCTTATCTCCCATTTCGTCTTCATCTACATCCTCTTCCATTTCCATAATATTGTCCTCGAGTACATCTCCCTTGTATAAACCCTCTATATACTCCTTCCACCTTTCTGCCTTCCCTTCTTTGCTTAGAACTGGGTTTCCATCTGAGCTCTTGATATTCATACAAGTGGTTCTCTTCTCTCCAAAGGTCTCTTTAATTTTCCTGTAGGCAGTATCTATCTTACCCCTAGTGAGACAAGCCTCTACATCCTTACATTTGTCCTCTAGCCATCCCTGCTTAGCCATTTTGCACTTCCTGTCGATTTCATTTTTGAGACGTTTGTATTCCTTTTTGCCTGCTTCATTTACTGCATTTTTATATTTTCTCCTTTCATCAATTAAATTCAATATTTCTTCTGTTACCCAAGGATTTCTATTAGCCCTCGTCTTTTTACCTACTTGATCGTCTGCTGCCTTCACCACTTCATCCCTCAGAGCTACCCATTCTTCTTCTACTGTATTTCTTTCCCCCATTCCTGTCAATTGTCCCCTTATGCTCTCCCTGAAACTCTCTACAACCTCTGGTTCTTTCAGTTTATCCAGGTCCCATCTCCTTAAATTCCCACCTTTTTGCAGTTTCTTCAGTTTCAATCTGCAGTTCATAACCAATAGATTGTGGTCAGAATCCACATCTGCCCCAGGAAATGTCTTACAATTTAAAACCTGGTTCCTAAACCTCTGTCTTACCATTATATAATCTATCTGAAACCTGTCAGTATCTCCTGGCTTCTTCCATGTATACAGCCTCCTTTCATGATTCTTGAACCAAGTGTTAGCTATGATTAAGTTATGCTCTGTGCAAAATTCTACAAGGCGGCTTCCTCTTTCATTCCTTCCCCCCAATCCATATTCACCTACTATGTTTCCTTCTCTCCCTTTTCCTACTGACGAATTCCAGTCACCCATGACTATCAAATTTTCGTCTCCCTTAACTACCTGAATAATTTCTTTTATTTCGTCATACATTTCATCTATTTCTTCATCATCTGCAGAGCTAGTTGGCATATAAACTTGTACTACTGTAGTAGGCATGGGCTTTGTGTCTATCTTGGCCACAATAATGCGTTCACTATGCTGTTTGTAGTAGCTAACCCGCACTCCTATTTTTTTATTCATTATTAAACCTACTCCTGCATTACCCCTATTTGATTTTGTATTTATAACCCTGTAATCACCTGACCAAAAGTCTTGCTCCTCCTGCCACCGAACTTCACTAATTCCCACTATATCTAACTGTAACCTATCCATTTCCCTTTTCAAATTTTCTAACCTACCTGCCCGATTAAGTGATCTGACATTCCACGCTCCGATCCGTAGAACGCCAGTTTTCTTTCTCCTGATAACGACGTCCTCTTGAGTAGTCCCCGCCCGGAGATCCGAATGGGGGACTATTTTACCTCCGGAATATTTTACCCAAGAGGACGCCATCATCATTTAATCATACAGTAGAGCTGCATGTCCTCGGGAAAAATTACGGCTGTAGTTTCCCCTTGCTTTCAGCCGTTCGCAGTACCAGCACAGCAAGGCCGTTTTGGTTAATGTTACAAGGCCAGATCAGTCAATCATCCAGACTGTTGCCCCTGCAACTACTGAAAAGGCTGCTGCCCCTCTTCAGGAACCACATGTTTGTCTGGCCTCTCAACAGATACCCCTCCGTTGTGGTTGCACCTACGGTACGGCCATCTGTATCGCTGAGGCACGCAAGCCTCCCCACCAACGGCAAGGTCCATGGTTCATGGGGGGGCATTAACCTATACGTTTCACAAATCACTTACCTCACAAAAATCTTGGTTACTCGAACTACTGCAATACAGCAAGCGCCACTACTACCAGCTAAATAAAAGATTCAAACTACGGAAGGCACTAACTACTGATAGGCATAGTTAGCAAATGAAAGATCTTGATAGAGAACAAACAATGTATTTACCTTAATAGTCATTAAAAGTCATAATATGTATAGGAGTTCATAACATCCATTCTTACAAATATCAAAACTCCGCCATTTCTCTCCCCACATCCACCACTGCTGGCGGCACACCTCCAACTGCGCAACGCTACGCGCTGTTCACATCCAGCTGCCGCTGCCCAACACTACAATGGCAGACAACAATGCAAACTAGCCACAGACTGCACACAGCACAGCCAGTGATTTTCATACAGAGCGCTATGTAGCGTTGCCAAAAAGAAAACAAACAGCCTACTTACATATCCCCCATGCTCCCCACAAAAATTTTTACAAATTGTTTTGGGCACTGGCCAATACAGATTTGAAAAAAATTTTCATAATTACAGTAAGAAAGATGTCAAATGCACACACTTATTAATACAATGTTGGTCAAAAGCTAAAACTTTCTCACAGTCCATAAAGATAGTCCTGATAATTCATCACAGTAAAACCGCCGTTTCTTTTCTCCAAGTCTGTGCAGTAAAAGACAATGCACACGGAAGTAGTGGATTTCCATGTGGTCTTGAAGAAGTAGTGTTGTCCTTCCAACGGAAAGACAGTGCTGACTCTTGACATGCTGAGAGGTAATGGGCCACAACAGAGCAAACCCACAGCAGAGTCATTCGACGTTTTGAAGAATATTGGTAGGTAGGTCTTCACAGAGCAGACCCACTGTAGTCCTGGTAGAGATTACGGTATTGGTGGGCCACCAGAGGTGCAGACCCACTGCAGTCTTTGTAGAAATAATGGTAATGGTGAGTCAGCAAAGGTAGTCTTTGTAGAGATGGCCAGCAGCCATCTGCTGCGACTGTACAGGTGCACAATTACCATCGAAGAGTCTTGCAGACAATATAGCAAGTCCATAACCACCACTTGTGCACTCACAAAATTTTTTTGAAATGTCCTTAGAACCAGCAATGCTGTTATCCAGTCCCTTGCTGAATTATTAACACTCGTGCAAACACTATCAGTCCCCACTTCTCACATATAGTCCATACACTATGACCAACAGAAACGTGTGCAGTGAAATGGAACTTACAAGTTATTTAATTCGATGAACTGGTGTCAATTACAATTTTATAACATGAGAATACAATCACAAAGGTACAAAATACATCATTAAAGAACATAATAGTACAGATATCATTTGTAGTAATATGGGCTTTACAAAAGAATCGAAATAACATATACATCAGTGTTACAGGAATTATGACATAAGTACATACATAAAAGATCAGAGTAACTTTCGAAACATCAACTTCACACATGAGCATTAAAACAAAACAGAATAAATAATGTCTAAGCATCTTTACAAAGTAAATAACATATTATCAGAAAAATTCTACAACATAAATCTTATTAGCTAAACACTTAAAGACAGGATAAACACAAACTTACATAGCGTAATGACACAAAAATACAGGACAGGGTTTGTTTTCAGTGTGACATTTGGTACTGCAGTCCACCCCAAAACTTCATTCCATATATCTTTCCTCTATTTCAACATTTGTTTCCACCAAAAAAATCCTATCGAAGCATGCTTTCTGTATTTATATGTACACATATTTCTTACCTCATTATTTATTTTCCATTATCTTACCTCACCATTTCTTTTCAAGAAAATTCTACATAAACCTGTTGTCCCTAAACCCTACTTTTTTGTTCACATCCTCTTTCAAAATTCATTTTTTGGCCACACCATTTTCTTATAGCTTCTCAATGCATTTCTTCCAATTCATCATAGTTATTTTGTTATATAGTCTACCCCCTCTTAAGCTAACTTAAATCTACTGAGCTCAGATGCTAAACTAAGGGACGAGGCAATGCAGCAGCATAAAACAATTAATACAAACAGCAATGAAAAAAATGGAAATTGTCAAAGCAAGCTGCAGTAAATGTAAATTACCAAGCAATGCAACATTACAACTAATATGAGCCAATGTGCAGCAAGAAGAAAAATAAATCAGTAGTAAAACTGGCTTAACAGAGTAACGTAAAGTGAAATTTAGTAGTACTATGCCTGGCAAACAACAGAAGCAAATGCAATAAATTATATCTAAACATGACAGAGCTCAAGCAGAAAAATATTACAGTAAAGACAACAATGCAAATAAGGGAAATGTCTATTCACATCTTAATATCTATGTCATTAAAGTGGTGCACCACAAGTTACTCTACCATAAAAATTACCAAGTACTTGAAAAAAACCAAGTACTTGAAAAGTAAATTGTATATGCAGTTACTGTTATTAGTCCCTTCTTATTGTTCTTTCCATTCCAAGAGCTCCCTTTTCGAAGAATGTGGATCATAAAATAATTACACTCCTGGAAATGGAAAAAAGAACACATTGACACCGGTGTGTCAGACCCACCATACTTGCTCCGGACACTGCGAGAGGGCTGTACAAGCAATGATCACACTCACGGCACAGCGGACACACCAGGAACCGCGGTGTTGGCCGTCGAATGGCGCTAGCTGCGCAGCATTTGTGCACCGCCGCCGTCAGTGTCAGCCAGTTTGCCGTGGCATACGGAGCTCCATCGCAGTCTTTAACACTGGTAGCATGCCGCGACAGCGTGGACGTGAACCGTATGTGCAGTTGACGGACTTTGAGCGAGGGCGTATAGTGGGCATGCGGGAGGCCGGGTGGACGTACCGCCGAATTGCTCAACACGTGGGGCGTGAGGTCTCCACAGTACATCGATGTTGTCTCCAGTGGTCGGCGGAAGGTGCACGTGCCCGTCGACCTGGGACCGGACCGCAGCGACGCACGGATGCACGCCAAGACCGTAGGATCCTACGCAGTGCCGTAGGGGACCGCACCGCCACTTCCCAGCAAATTAGGGACACTGTTGCTCCTGGGGTATCGGCGAGGACCATTCGCAACCGTCTCCATGAAGCTGGGCTACGGTCCTGCACACCGTTAGGCCGTCTTCCGCTCACGCCCCAACATCGTGCAGCCCGCCTCCAGTGGTGTCACGACAGGCGTGAATGGAGGGACGAATGGAGACGTGTCGTCTTCAGCGATGAGAGTCGCTTCTGCCTTGGTGCCAATGATGGTCATATGCGTGTTTGGCGCCGTGCAGGTGAGCGCCACACTCAGGACTGCATACGACCGAGGCACACAGGGCCAACAGCCGGCATCATGGTGTGGGGAGCGATCTCCTACACTGGCCGTACACCACTGGTGATCGTCGAGGGGACACAGAATAGTGCACGGTACATCCAAACCGTCATCGAACCCATCGTTCTACCATTCCTAGACCGGCAAGGGAACTTGCTGTTCCAACAGGACAATGCACGTCCGCATGTATCCCGTGCCACCCAACGTGCTCTAGAAGGTGTAAGTCAACTACCCTGGCCAGCAAGATCTCCGGATCTGTCCCCCATTGAGCATGTTTGGGACTGGATGAAGCGTCGTCTCACGCGGTCTGCACGTCCAGCACGAACGCTGGTCCAACTGAGGCGCCAGGTGGAAATGGCATGGCAAGCCGTTCCACAGGACTACATCCAGCATCTGTACGATCGTCTCCATGGGAGAATAGCAGCCTGCATTGCTGCGAAAGGTGGATATACACTGTACTAGTGCCGACATTGTGCATGCTCTGTTGCCTGTGTCTATGTGCCTGTGGTTCTGTCAGTGTGATCATGTGATGTATCTGACCCCAGGAATGTGTCAATAAAGTTTCGCC
Source organism: Schistocerca nitens (assembly GCF_023898315.1). Classification (NCBI taxonomy): domain Eukaryota; kingdom Metazoa; phylum Arthropoda; class Insecta; order Orthoptera; family Acrididae; genus Schistocerca; species Schistocerca nitens. The sequence goes on from NC_064615.1 coordinate 422,057,681, forward strand.
TTCCTGGGACAATGAATTCACGGTGTTCTTATTTCAATTTCCAGGAGTTTATTTAATAGATCTGTTGACAGAAAGTGTTCACATTAGCAAATGCATTTATTTTACAAAGCCAATGCTGCAACACAGCTGGAAACTAGATATCAAATGAAATAAGCAAATATGAAATGCAAAGCATAAAAATATCATTCAATAGTCATGTGACACTTCATAAATTAGTAGAAATTCTCTCAACTCTCGTAGAAAGACGCTTGTCGTAATCAGGTGTGCAGATGTAAAAATATTTCTCTTCATTTCATTAGGCATTTCAGTAAATATCATAAATTAAGAGCTCCACAGTGTTATCATATGTTTTCAAGTTTGGGTGTATCGTATTTGCGATGCTTTCTACAAAGAAATGTCAATAGCGAGGATAATGGCCTCCCTTTTTTTTTTACCTGTGCCTCTGAAAGGCATTCACTAATGACTTCTTTCCAGGCGACTGTCGCCCATCTGGGTGCCCACGACGCATTACGTGCAGGTGGTCACTTAACTTTCTTACGGAAATATTTACGACAGCAGTTTCCGCTACAGTGACAGTCTCATATAAAAATATTTCACAGGTCAAGAATTTGCGTTACAAGTGTGTAGAAACAAAATCCTATTGATATAACAGAGTCCAAAAAATTTTCGTCGGCATTGTAACACATTCACGCATTTCCATACATTTCATAACTCTTAAAGTACGATTCTTGGTTTCCAACAACCTGTTTCACAAACCAGAGTCCCTAACCACTACTCATTATTCCTTACCTTATTCGTCGACACTTCTTCAATATTTCATAACAGATACGTAGCATACTCAAATAACTCATATAGCATCAGCTTATTGATCATGAACATACCGCAACAGCATAATACACATAGTCATCGTAATAATAACATCATAACACCTCAGTCGACTCTCAAAATCGTTGTAGCTACCTCCAATAATTTCAAAACCTAAGAAAAAATCTCTGCTCATGTCAAAAGTGTCATCTGCCTCAAACGTACTTTAAAAATCGTGGTCCCATACCAAATATATCATTCAGAGCTCTCATAATATCACAATGGGTCCGAAAAAATATGAACAGTTCACAAAGTACAGACAAAATACAATTTCGTAAGTGTGAAGTTACCCAACTGTGTAATTGTGTAAAGATGTGTCACTGATGTAGTAAAAAAAGTTTATCTCTCAGTTAAATGATCAGATAGCTGTGTAATTTGTGTGTTAGAGAAATATGGTACCGATGTGTAAAGTTGTATAAGCAAATACCGTATTAGCTAGGGCTCCTTGTGCTTGCCAAACACATGGTACACAAAGTAAGCGTGTACCCCCCTGAGGATTAATGTAATTATACCCTCAGGTGTTACAGATTACAGCAATGGAATGAAATTTATCGTGGAAAATTTTCTTTGTAATTCAAAAATCTTGAAAATAAATGGCTTAAGTACAAAATTAATCTCTCAAATGCATGTCCTGTAGCGCTAAATGTGCGTCTTGCTGTAAGATAATTCTGTGGAAGTGTCGTAGTTATCGTCCTCTGTAAGCAAAGTTCTGCTGAAGTCAATATACGTACCTCATCATAAACAAAAGTGAAATTCTTTGCGTATAGATATCTTAGTTATTACGCTTATTGCCGTGATGAAGAAAGTACTGTGCTGTAACGTATTGTTGTGCTACGGAAAAGGCAGTCTCATTGTAGCTATACCACAAAAGTTACTACTAAAACATGTTTTACTTTCCAGAATAATTCAGAAAAACTGTGCAGATATGAAACAGATACACTGCAAAATCAACATTGTAAATTGTGTCACATATTAATAGCGTCGTGATATAATCGTGTAGCTATCAAAGAAACCAAATGTTAAGTCATCTTTAATCTCACTTAATGTACTTCAAATAAAGAGTATCTTTTCAAGTAAACCAAAATGTTGCATGTTAACAGTTTCTAAGTCTGACAAAGCATACTAGAAATGTGAAGTGAAAAGTTTTATGGCAAAGACTAAGTTAAAAAGTAGATTATCTTTCAATAAACGGTTTTACATGTGAAGTGTGGTGCAATCTTTTACTCTTCCTAGTACCCAGAGGTTCAACTTGAGCGGAATTATCATGCGGTATACGTCGGTAAAGAATACTGGAATTTTTCTCAAGGTTAGGGTCTATGTTATTTTTCTCTGAGCCAGCGGGCGCACGTGGCTGCCTGTGGTGCGAGTTATTGTCTGTTTCTTTGTTGGCGCGCGTCGTTGTTGGGGTTTGGAGACCTAACTTCTACAAATTCACCTTGTCGAGAGGGCCCTTCTCTGTTTGAAACCCGCCAGTTCTGATGCAATTCAGGTCTGTCGTTACGATCATATCGTGTGTCGTCATGTTGGTAGATTCCATAGTTTCTTTCTTGTCGGTCACGTGGTGGAGAATTTCTCCCTAAATCGTAACTGCGCGCTGGAACGTTGCGTCTAAAGTTATTCTGTCTCCCCTGATAATATTTATTTTGGTTCCTATATTGTCTGTTTCTCTGATTGTCTCTGTGATAGTCATTACCGCAGAGAGGTGATCTTTCTCTGTAATTATTACTACTCTGCCAACGGTTGCCATATGGGTGGTTTCTGTTTTGGTCACTTTTTGTGTTGTGAGAATAGCCTTGTTGCGTCCAATTATTATTTCTTTCATCGCGGAATTGCGACGGATGTCACCTGTAATTGTTGTGTTCCTGTTTTCGCGTTCCGCGATTGTCAGTGTCAATTTCTAATTCTTGTAAGAGTCCCTGAAAAGCTTCAGTGTCGTCTTTGCAACGTCCTGCCAACATAATATGTCGTAAATTTTCAGGCAATTTGATTAAGCAAATGCGGATGAGTTCTGAGGGGCTGTATGGGTTTGAAAGATACTGATTCTTATGCAACATGTCTTCAAAATATTTGACAAGACTGGAAAATTCAGATTGTTCAAAGTGTTTCATCATCATTATGCTATGTTTTACTCGGTCTTGTGTAGCTTGAGACCAATATGCTGAGAGGAAGGCATGGTAAAATTCTCCTTCACTGTGACAATCGTGAATGACCGCATTCTTACAGCTGGTTCATTCTCTAAATAGCCACACATAAATTCTAATCTGTGTTCTAACGACCAGTTGGGAGGAAAACAATGAGAGAATTGATGGAGCCATGCTTGTGGATGAATTTCGTTGCCAGAATTCTTAAATGTTTTGAATTTACGTGTAGTAATGAACAGCTTATAGTCAAAATCATCATGTCGGCGAGTCGCATGTCGGTCATTGTTACGTCGTTTCGGCGGTTCCATCTCAAAATTCGGAGTACCTTGTCAATTTCTTTCATAATTTCCGAAGTGCCCTATGTTATTATTTTGTGGCTGTTCCGTATTTCTATGTCCCTCTTCCCATATTGGAGCGCGAGTGTCCTCTGAAAGACGTAATTCTTGTATTACCTGTGTCAGCTGACCTTGTACTTCCCGGATTTCTCTTTGGTGTTGCGTATTAATTTGATTCAGATTTTGTTTGAATTTCCTAATTTGTTCGTACTCCTCTGTGTCATTAAAGACTACCGGTTTTGTGTCATTCAGATTATCATCTACCTTCGTAGATAAATTATTTAGCTGATCCGAAAGTTCAACTACTTTCTCTGATAATGAACTAATTTCCTCCATGTGTCTTTCTGAACCAATTTTCAGAGTATCTACTGTATCCTTTAAGTTTTCTTGAGTTTTTGCAAGTTGCGTAACCGAATCAGTAGATGCAACTCAGTCAATTTTAGCTTGCAAGGTCTCATGATTTTGATGAACAATAGTTTGCAGTTCTTTTATGGCTGCTTCGTGATTCTGTAATGCATTTTCATGCCGCGAAAAAATAGGTTGAAAATGCTCACAAATCTGTGTTTTTACGTCATTACAGACTTTTTGACATTTCGATTCAATGTTATGTAACTCAGTAGTTAAATCTTCACGTGTTTGTTGAAGTGTGGTGTCTAACTTTTGAAGCTTTTGCTGTGTTTGTCTCTGATTTTGTTCCATTGTGTCTAACTGTTGCTGTGTTTGTCTCTGATTTTGTTCCATTGTGTCTAACTTTTGAAGATTTTGTTCCATTGTGTCTAACTGTTGCTGTGTTTGTCTCTGATTTTGTTTCATTTGCTGCATTAATTGCAATAATAATGTATTAGTGTCTGGAATCTGTTCCTCTATGCTTTTCGGCAGTGCATTTGCACCAGCAACATTTACATTTTGACGAGCAGAAAATGTGTCTTGACTTATTTGAGAAAACGATGGGGACCCAAAACCTGAGTCTACAGTATTTGCAATATTGTGTTCTGTCATTTCGGATTCCTGAGTCGAGCTGTTGCCGACCGATGGATCGATAATGCTTCCCTGTTCACTAATTGTTCCACTGTCTACGCCATTATTTGCCGCCCGCTCCATTTCCCTATGCACAATTACCAAATTACCACTTTGAATGTCTGTTAAATCATTACACAGTGGTGCAGATAAGCTACGCTCGTCGTCACTATTATTTCTCAGTTTACTTTGTAACCTAGTGTTACGTTTTTCACACGCCATTATTGTCACAATATTTCACACGATAACACAGAAAAGCACAATTTGAAGAGCAGAAATAAGTGAACACATTAACATACGGGAGGACGACGGTTCAATCCCGTCTCCAGCCATCCTGATTTAGGTTTTCCGTGATTTCCCTAAATAGTTTCAGGCAAATGCCGGGATGGTTCCTTTGAAAGGGCACGGCCGATTTCCTTCCCAATCCTTCCCTAATCCGAGCTTGCGCTCCGTCTCTAATGACCTCGTTGTCGACGGGACGTTAAACACTAACCACCACCACCACCACATTAACATAGCACTGAAAATAATATCTAGTTAATTGCAGCTGCGAAATACTTGGTGCAAATCTACATGCATGCCACAACTGTTTTACTGTACAACAATGAAAAACTACAACTACAAAGGAAATTCTCTCTATGACCACGCGCTAGCAATAAACAATAGCTACACTAATTACACAAACTACAAGAAAAAATCAGAAGATTCCAGTGAGGTATCCTCGGCTAAGGGTCGACATACGAAACGTCCCCTTAGAACAATTATACAAGACTGTGCTTAAACTGACACACAATATTTGTAGCGCAACGCAATCTGTCTTTCAAAAATCCCTACAAAAGAATGGCCCTGACTAACATTAACCTATACGTTTCACACATCACTTACCTCACATAAATCTTGGTTACTCGAACTACTGCAATACAGCAAGCGCCACTACTACCAGCTAAATAAAAGATTCAAACTACGGAAGGCACTAACTACTGATAGGCATAGTTAGCAAATGAAAGATTATGATAGAGAACAAACGATGTATTTACCTTAATAGTCATCAAAAGTCATAATATATATAGGAGTTCATAACATCCATTCTTACAAATATCAAAACTCCGCCATTTCTCTCCCCACATCCACCACTGATGGCGGCTCACCTCCAACTGCGCAACGCTACGCGCTGTTCACATCCAGCTGCCGCTGCCCAACGCTACAATGGCAGACAACAATGCAAACTAGCTACAGACTGCACACAGCACAGCCAGTGATTTTCATACAGAGCGCTATGTAGCGTTGCCAATAAGAAAACAAACAGCCTACTTACAAGATGTTTTGCCTGTAAAATATGTGCAGAAATTTGAATGCTCTAATACTTTACAAATACACTCCTGGGAATTGAAATAAGAACACCGTGAATTCATTGTCATAGGAAGGCGAAACTTTATTGACACATTCCTGGGGTCAGATACATCACATGATCACACTGACAGAACCACAGGCACATAGACACAGGCAACAGAGCATGCACAATGTCGGCACTAGTACAGTGTATATCCACCTTTCGCAGCAATGCAGGCTGCTATTCTCCCATGGAGACGATCGTACAGATGCTGGATGTAGTCCTGTGGAACGGCTTGCCATGCCATTTCCACCTGGCGCCTCAGTTGGACCAGCGTTCGTGCTGGACGTGCAGACCGCGTGAGACGACGCATCATCCAGTCCCAAACATGCTCAATGGGGGACAGATCCGGAGATCTTGCTGGCCAGGGTAGTTGACTTACACCTTCTAGAGCACGTTGGGTGGCACGGGATACATGCGGACGTGCATTGTCCTGTTGGAACAGCAAGTTCCCTTGCCGGTCTAGGAATGGTAGAACGATGGGTTCGATAACGGTTTGGATGTACCGTGCACTATTCTGTGTCCCCTCAACGATCACCAGTGGTGTACGGCCAGTGTAGGAGATCGCTCCCCACACCATGATGCCGGGTGTTGGCCCTGTGTGCCTCGGTCGTATGCAGTCCTGATTGTGGCGCTCACCTGCACGGCGCCAAACACGCATACGACCATCATTGGCACCAAGGCAGAAGCGACTCTCATCGCTGAAGACGACACGTCTCCATTCGTCCCTCCATTCACGCCTGTCGCGACACCACTGGAGGCGGGCTGCCCGATGTTGGGGCGTGAGCGGAAGACGGCCTAACGGTGTGCGGGACCGTAGCCCAGCTTCATGGAGACGGTTGCGAATGGTCCTCGCCGATACCCCAGGAGCAACAGTGTCCCTAATTTGCTGGGAAGTGGCGGTGCGGTCCCCTACGGCACTGCGTAGGATCCTACGGTCTTGGCGTGCATCCGTGCGTCGCTGCGGTCCGGTCCCAGGTCGACGGGCACGTGCACCTTCCGCCGACCACTGGCGACAACATCGATGTACTGTGGAGACCTCACGCCCCACGTGTTGAGCAATTCGGCGGTACGTCCACCCGGCCTCCCGCATGCCCACTATACGCCCTCGCTCAAAGTCCGTCAACTGCACATACGGTTCACGTCCACGCTGTCGCGACATGCTACCAGTGTTAAAGGCCACGATGGAGCTCCGTATGCCACGGCAAACTGGCTGACACTGACGGCGGCGGTGCACAAATGCTGCGCAGCTAGCGCCATTCGACGGACAACACCGCGGTTCCTGGTGTGTCCGCTGTGCCGTGCGTGTGATTATTGCTTGTACAGCCCTCTCGCAGTGTCCGGAGCAAGTATGGTGGGTCTGACACACCGGTGTCAATGTGTTCTTTTTTCCATTTCCAGGAGTGTATTTCAGTAACTATTAGTTTAGGTCCAGACGGGAAGATGTTAGTCTTGTTCCTTGTTGAAGACAACAGAAGGGCAATGCTACTTTACGAGTATACTATAGGTTTCACTGTGCGTAACCCAGCCACGAATGTTTTTAATCTCGTCCAAGGTGATGTTCCCTCTAAAATTACGGAAAACATGGGTAGTCTAACATAATCAATGCATTTGAAACCCAGTGAAATCATTCATGTAAAGTAATGAAAAGGATACTTTTTTACCAAACCTAAGATACATATATATTCAAAAAAATTTAAATACTTTACTCTAAGAAATTACATGTATCTGAGTGATGCTACAGGCGAACTTCTGCAAACTACTAAGGTGAATCTCGATAACCAGCAACCTGAAAAGTCACTCAGATTTAGCTCAGAAATTTCGGAGATTGTTTCGATAGTTATACTTGCCCTAATGTCCTGAAATGCTTAGTCCCATCCAGTTGCCCTCACTTGCTGGCTTTCTAGACTGTGTCCAGCTGTCTGTATTGTCACCTTACTAAGGCCCCGGATTTGTACCGAAGTTTCTCGTAGACTGACAAATCATTTAACAGTTTACCACGTTTATCGATTCCCATACCATAACAGCTATACCTGATATGTAGGTGTGATAAGACGTTAGTCTATTCGCTGGAGGCTTGCAGTATACAAATCTTAAAGATGTGTCTGTTAGAAATTGGGATCAGTGGTTCACGAATTTCCTATAAAAAAACGAAAAAGTATTTTATGATTAATTACTCGAAGACAACCAAAATGTTCAGGGTACCGTTGACATCTGAGAAACATCTGATTTCACCATTATATTCCTTGTATTATCGTCGAAGTCGAAAATGTATGTCATGTGAAAACATATGCCAGATGTAATTATTCCCATCTGCCTCATAATGAAACACCCATAATACGTTAATAAACCGTCCACCTTGATATGTGGTTCATGATTATTATAAACGCCCAAAGTGCGGAACCTAAAAAATCTACAGTTCCCATAAATCAAGAGACCAACCCAGTACACGGTATTATATTGATTAAATTAGAAGAAAAACATTCATCAGGCATTCCGATATGTCGATTAAGCCTTTAAGTAACTGCAAATATTCCTACACCAACAGGTGTAAATTATAATTGATGTTCAATTCCCTGGATAATTCTAAGTCTCGTTTGGCCCGGTAGAAAACCCAGGTCTGTTTTGGCGAGAAAGAAGTTGAAATCTCTAGTACACAAGCCTGTATTATTTTAAGTCTCAGTAGTATTGCCTACTAATATACGTTACACCTCGGACAGTACCCAAATTTCCTCAGTTCGCACTTAACAGCATCTACCTTCATAAACTTTAATATCCACTACGCCCGAGTTCTCCATTGGCTTAGGCATTCATCAAGGTTAAAGACACACTGCTCTACTTAGTTCACACCAGAAGTAGCTGGCAACAGATCCGCAGTTTGTGGAGCACATCTAGTTCAGAGCCTGCTGTAAGCAAACATAAAAATAGCCGCACACTAAACTTTTTTGTCCGTAACTGTTGACTGTACTCTTGCGTTAATTTGAATTTGTTGGTCTGCTTCCTGGACTAGAAAGATACTACATGTATGCGTCTCTCCCTCTCTATCTCGTCCTTTCTCCCTCCCTCTCTCTCTCTCTCTCTCTCTCTGTCTCTCTCTCTCATATATATATATATATATATATATATATATATATATATATATATATATATATATATAACACACATACACAATCACTGGAATATTTCGATTTTCAGTAACAATGAGTAGCATTGCCGCAGAAGTAAAGAACTGTTCCAGTCCTGTGGTTCTGACGAAGATATTCGGGTGTTTTCCCTTTGTTTTAAGGCGACTGGAACTGGCAATGACCTTCAATTCATTCCTAACTGCGAATCGTTCTGCACCACAACCATCTCTCTCACAGCCACGTCCCGACTGTCTTTTTCTGCGGTTTACTTACGAAAAGCGAGGCGGAATATGCCAGTCAGCGTTATAACGAGCCTAAATCTGTGTGATTCTAGAGTATACTAGATAGCGATAAGGCTGTAAGTAACTGTACACCACGATACAATTTTGGGTCCTAGAGTATTAGTATTTTCTCGGTGTGAGTTTATGAAACTATTTCGATACATGGGGACCCTTGTTTCTCATGCTACGTTTACTTAGCTTCGCTCCATCTGGAAACCTATGTCTTGTTATTTCCTAGTTTCTGCTGTGTACATTGATTATCATATGTGAATAACTGAATTCTCACCAGTCATCAACAGAGAATTTTGATCTGAACAAAATATGAAACTGATTAAAATCCGTTATAATTTATTGTTTTTAAAACAATTTGAATATTCGAACATAAGAAAATGCACTTATTATTTTATGGGAACTATTCTACTTAAATGTAATCTGTGTGACAAATACCGTTATGAATCGTACTCTGTGAATTATCTGTGCAAAGCTTTTGTATCTTTTGTTTACGTTACTCTTTTCTGTTAGTAATTGGTGGACATCTATAGAGGAGATGAATCGAAATGTAAAGAGTCTCCATTGTACCCATGTGGCTATATTGTCGATGATACAATAAACGTGAAAGATTTGTTTTATGCTTATTTAGAAGTGAAGGATACATATTATATTGGCTTAGATTGCTATTCTATTTTAAAGGAGTTACATTTAATATACGTTATTTCATAATTACGAGAACACGGCTGATCAGTGTTATTGATGATTTTGTTGGGTGAAGGAATTAAGCCACAATACTGGGAGGAAGATTAACATATTGTTCTTAAACACTTTCAAGATCCAGGCATCCTCTCGGCCAATCATATCCCGGTTATCTTCAGGACAATGAGCAACAACAACAACAACTACAACGAGAGTCAAATGACGAAAATTATTCCCAACCATTGACGTTTCAGAACATTCAGTGTTAACGAAATAGTTCTGGCACCCATGCCTTGCAATTTCCCTTAATCAATTCTGAGTCTGGTGTCCGCCGACGTAAGTGTGACTGTTCTTTTACGACACCAGTTATTCAATTATTTCAATTATAGGCCGGACAGGGTAGTATTGGAGTGTCCTAACTAGGGAATGGACGCTGCAGCACAAGACAACGTGGGAACAAAAATGTTGATTGAGTATTAAACAAATGTTTTTATCTTTCCGAAGTTTAAAATAAAATTTGATATCCACGAAAGTTGGCGTGCTGCATTTGACAGTACGAATACTTAATGATAAATTGTTTTTCTATTCTTTACATCATTATCTACTCGGTGGGCAGTTGCAGTAGTCCTTTTAAGCGAAATACTTCAGTTGATTAGGAGTAGATCAAGGGCAGAGGCGGTTAGAGAAGGTTTTGCACACAGGTGACGGATTATTTAGCTCCCCTTTGCCTCAGACATTTTACCCGAACGGTGTCCCCCTTACCTCAGATACTTGTAGGTTTTCTGTGAGCCCTTCGTCACATCTTTAAAAAATGTCTAATTCCAGTTTTCGTAGAAGAGAGTTGTTGTTTCTATGAAAACAAATACTACACAGATATTCCTTTATAAAATGAATAAATCTGTTAATTTTACTCTATTAGTGTATATTTCCTGATATTTCTGACATGTGGAATATCCTTTAGAGAAAACAGATAGAACTAGACGTATTTTACTGTTTTTGCTTCAATAAAAATGTGGTATCTATTAATTCGAATGGAAAGAATATAAAGTTTCTGTTACTTTTTAACAACGGAACTTTTTAATTCTATAATTTACAAATTATTTTGCTTTTCAAAGGAAAAAATCGGAAAGAAGTCTAAAAAGATATAATCTAATATTATATTGACTTTTGAACTGCGTAAATTGTAACTTACATGTAAATAAATTTCACCAATGTGAATGTTAGAAAATTTTTCACGAAAGTAGTTTAAAAATGATTAACAAGGTAAAACAAGGAAGCTATCAAGTAACTTGATTGTATAACTTCTCTTTTTAATGATTTACAGTGACCTGCTTCATTTCCAACTGATTTTGTATCTGATTACAGAGTCGAAGTTGGCTTTTTCACAAATTTTAAAGTAATTTTATTTTCTCTCTTCTATCTTATACGTACTAACGGCGTTTTATAGGATAGATTTTTTTTAACCTTCTCATATTTTCTTCTTGGTATAAACACGAACAATTACTTATTTTTAATGTGTAACTGTCACAGGCGTACCTTATTAAACGCCTACCAAGGTTTATTAGTTTCCACATACCAAGTTTTACTTAGGATAGAGACACGCTACAGGCATGTTTCCACTCGGGAAGTCAACTTCTAAACACTCGCTGGGGCCCTCGCACGCATTCGACGCGGAGGCGTCCACTTTCTGCTATCGAAGACAGACCGCAGATGGTTCAAATGGCTCTGAGCACTATGGGACTTACCTTCTAAGGTCATCAGTCCCCTAGAACTTAGAACTACTTAAACCTAACGAACCTAAGGACATTACACATAGCCATGCCCGAGGCAGGATTCGAACCTGCGACCGTAGCGGTCGCGCGGTTCCAGACTGTAGCGCCTAGAACCGCTCGGGCACTCCGGCCGGCGACAGACGGCAGCTCACATACTTGCGTCCAGTGGCCGGCCTCGTCTCCACAATACTGAACAGTTCAACGTAAAGCCGCTGTTGCAGTAACCCATGGCGCCACCATAACATGAAAATACAATTAGAATAGTTTACCTTCCTTCGTAGTAAAGGGATTCTTGGTTCATGGATTATTGTCTTTTGTTAATCATTTTATATTGTTTTGTAATGTTTACTGCATACTTGCGTTTCTATTGCACAGAATTTATTACAGTTTGTATGTACACCAGGGCTCCCACTTTGTATATAGGCGCCTTCAATGCCCTTGATGTCATCAGTTAGGTGGTTGAATTTTGTCCCACGTACTAAGTAAGATGTTAATCTTGACACTTCTTTATGTGTCGCCATCGCACATATCATATACTTGTAGCGATGTCGTTCTGTTTTATTGATTCTGTAGCAAAGGTATATTGTCGCTCTTAAGTGTAACTATTTTATATCCCTTTTAACATACCTTCTTTACTTTTGCTCTTCAATCTTTGTGAATTAGTTTTTAACGCACTTGATTTATGTCCGTGTTTTTGACAATCCTTTGTAGGACATCATAGTCCGATTTTTGTTATAACTGTAGCTTACTAATGATTTGAGCCAGTTTAACTTCTATAGATGACAGTTTAAACTATCGAAACCGGTAAAGTGAATCAAATAATGGTGTGGTGTCACCGCTAGACACCACACTTGCTAGGTGGTAACTTAAATCGGCCACGGTCCTGTAGTACATGTCGGACCCGCGTGTCGCCACTGTGGGATCGCAAACCTAGCGCCACCACAAGGCAGGTCTCGAGAGACTGAGGAGACCTCAGCCCCAGTTGTACGGACAACATAGCTAGCGATTGGACGTGCTAAGCCTTGCTCTCATTTGCCGAGAGATAGACAGTAGAATAGCCCTCTGCTAAGTTAACTTGCGACCACCTAGCAAGGCGCCATTTGTATCAGTGCCTATAGCTTACTAATATTCAAGAGAGATGTATTCCATGGACTAATTAAAAGTTAAGTAACAAGCATCTACGTACTTTTCTTCTTATTCATTTATAAGTTCTCATGTTCCAGACTTCACACCCGTCTGCGTTAGCCTTGCGTGCCCTATCGGCTACAGCATTGTGTCTAGGCTGTATGGTCTAGACACAACATTATTGGCGACGAGAAAAAGAGTTTGTATTAATTCGTTTGTGTCATGGCTTCGCCACAATCTCCGGATGTACTGTCCGAATTTTTTCGCTTGCAGAATCAGCAGTCGCAGGCGTTATTGGATGCCCTGGGACAGCTCGTCCAGGGTCAACGTGTGCTGCAACACGATGCGGCAGCCGCCGCTTCATCGCTACCGCAGCCACAACACGCCATTGCACCGCAATTTAGGCCATTCGTGGCGGCCGAAGAAACATGGCAAGAATGGTCCCGCCAGTTCCAGTTTCATCTAACAGCTTACAGAATTCAAGGTAACGAGCGGCAGCCGTTTTTGCTTTCTTGTGTCGGTGTGTCTACCTACCGTGTGATAGTGAAATTGTTTCCCCGACGCGACGTAGCAACTCTGACCTACGAAGAAATTTTGTCTGCTTTAGATGCCTATTTCAAGGAAACAGTTAATGTAGTTGCAAAAAGGTATACGTTCTTTCGTACAAAACGTACGGCCGGTCAGACTTATAGGGAGTGGGTTGCGACATTGCAAGGACTTACTAGGGAGTGTGCGTTTGAATGTGAATGCGGCCTTCCTTATTCAGATACTAAGGTGCGTGATGCAATTGCACAGAACGTTTCTGATGTTCGCATACGGGAACAGATTTTGAAACTAGTAAATCCCTCCCTTCAACAAGTGATAGACATATTGGATAGGCAAGACACACTTGACTCTGCTCAGGACTCATTTGAAACTTCGCCAGCAGTGTGTCACATTAACCGGCCCGCCGGGCCCGCTGCACGGGACGCTACGCGACCCTCGCGCCCGTCACAGCAGCGGCAGCCTACCTTGCCAACACGTGCGCCGCGTAAGCAAGCAACTGTAGTGAAATCATGCCCGCGGTGTGCAGCTAGACATTCGCGTGAAAATTGCCCGTCACGCCACGCTATTTGCTTTTACTGTCAAAAGAAAGGACATGTTCAAAGTGTTTGCCAGAAAAAGCTTAGATCAGACAATCACAATAATTCCAGGCCCTTTACTTCGCGCCGGAATCGAACCCAGGACAATCAGGCTCGTGGACCTTCGCCCATGGACATTCATGTAGTTCATTCCCACCCGTCCAGTGACACTTTAGCTAACGGTGACTGTGTTCGTCCCACAAACAGTGTGCGTCGACGTCGCCGAAAATCCCGTGAAGTCGCAAGTGCTTCTGTACCTGTATCAGTTCAAATTGCACGTGACAGTCGCTCTTGTCGTCAGCAGGACAATAAACTTTTTGTGGACTTAGACTTTGCAGGCAAAGTGATACCATTCCAGCTCGATACCGGAGCTGCAGTTTCATTGCTCAATCACGACGCGTACACACAACTGGGCAAACCGACATTGCGTGCCGCAAATGTTAAGTTACATAGTTACTCCGGACAGCATATCCCTGTGTTAGGACAGTGCAGCCTTCTTGCAACATACAAGGGACAAACGAAACTTGTTTCATTTTACGTTCTTCGTTCTTCTACTGCAGTGAACTTGTTTGGTTTAGATTTGTTTCAATTGTTTAATTTGTCTATAGTAAATCAGGTCCTATCAGTGAATCAGACTGTGCCTTCCGCCAGTGTTTCTAGTCTTTGTGAAGAATTTGCAGACATTTTGCACCGGGCCTTGGTTGCGCTAAGAACTATGAAGCACATTTGGAACTGAAAGACAACGCGCAACCGAAATTTTTCAGAGCGCGCAATGTTCCCCACGCATTGCGTGATGAGGTCGCAAGAACATTGCACGATTTAGAATCTCAAGGTGTAATTGAACGTGTGCAGGCTTCTCTCTGGGCCTCACCCTTAGTAATTTTACCAAAACCTTCCGGAAAATTGAGACTTTGTGTGGACTTCAAGGCAACTGTGAATCCTCAACTTGTGACTGCTACTTTTCCTTTGCCCCACCCGGAAGATCTTTTTGACAAACTGTGCCCGGCAAAATATTTTTCAAAATTGGACCTAGCAGATGCGTACTTGCAAATACCTGTGGACGCAGAATCCCAGCGTGTCTTGGTGGTAAACACGCATCTTGGCTTGTATCGCTTCAAAAGACTGCCATTCGGGTGTGCATCCGCCCCTGCTTTGTTTCAGCAATATTTACAAACTGTTTGTGCATCGGTCCCTACTGCTGCGAACTATCTGGACGATATTGTGATCTCAGGAAAGACAGAAGCCGAACTTTTGCAAAATCTCCGAACATTATTTCAGGTCTTGCATCAGAATGGTCTTCGCTTGAGGAAGGACAAATGTGTGTTTTTTGCTCGGGACTTACCCTACCTGGGGCATGTCATAAATGCCCAAGGTATACATCCGAGTCCAGAGCACCACCGTGCCATACAGGAGTTGCCTTCGCCACGGGATGTTAAACAACTACAGAGTGTGCTGGGTAAATTTAATTATTATGCAAAGTTTGTGCGCAATGCTTCTTCCATTTCAGCTCCGCTTCATCGCTTACGCCGTAAAGGTGTTCCGTTCGTCTGGACGACGGAATGCGGACGCGCCTTTCGCCAGTTGAAATCGGCGTTACTTTCAAATACGTGCCTTACGCCATTCGATCCCCAGAAACCCCTTTTGTTGATGGTGGATGCATCGGATTTCGGGATCGGTGCTGTGCTTGCGCACAAGGATGGCTCGCATGATCGCCCTATTGCCTTTGCGTCCAAATTGCTCTCATCTGCGCAAAGAAATTATTCACAGATAGAGAAAGAAGCTTTAGCTCTCGTGTTTGGTGTTACAAAGTTTCACGATTTCTTGTATGGTCGTCACTTTACCATCATCACGGACCACAAACCTTTGACATCGCTTTTTCATCCGACCAAGCCTGTACCTCCACGTACAGCGCAGAAATTCATTCGCTGGTCTCTTTTTCTCTCGCAGTACCGCTACGATATCTTGTATCGGTCCACTGCTAAGCACGGAAACGCTGATGCGTTGTCCCGTTTGCCTGTTGCTGAGGATAAAGCATTCGATTCTTCCGAACTTGCTTGCATGTTCATTGATTCGGAAACCGATGACGTGGTCGAATCGTTTCCGATTGATTTTCGTCGTGTAGCTACAGCCACAGCTGCTGACCCTGTCCTTGCTACTGTTTTGCGTTTTGTTGCTACGCAATGGCCCTTGTCAAAGTCACGGATCGAGGATCCTTTGGTTCGTCGTTTTTTTGCTCACAAGGAGAGACTTTTTGTCCGACATGGTGTTTTGTTGTTGCGTTCCGATAATGATCAGTCCAGAGTCGTGGTCCCACGTTCGTTACAGTCCTCTGTCTTAAAGCTTCTTCACCAAGGACATTGGGGTATAGTGCGTACGAAACAACTTGCTCGTCAGCACTGTACTTGGTTCGGAATCGATGCGGCGATTACGTATATGTGCTCTTCTTGCGTGGCGTGTGCCGACCAACAATCCGCACCGCCGCGGAAATTCTTTGCATGGCCGAAAGCCACTTCCCCTTGGCAACGCTTGCACATCGATTTTGCTGGTGCATTCTGGAATGCTCGATGGTTGGTTGTGGTCGATGCTTTCAGTAATTTTCCTTTTGTTGTCCGGATGTCTTCCACGACGTCTTCTGCCACAATCCAAGCCTTGTCTGCTATCTTTTGCATTGAAGGTCTTCCGCAGATTATTGTTTCCGACAATGGCCCACAATTCATATCCACAGAATTTCAGTCCTTCTGCGAGGCCAATGGTATTCAACATCTGACATCCGCGCCGTTTTCGCCTCAGTCAAACGGTGCCGCTGAACGATTGGTCCGGACTTTCAAGTCACAGATGTTGAAATTGAAAGAGTCGCATTCTCGGGAGGACGCTTTGTTGCTCTTTTTGTCTTCGTATCGCTCTCAGCCCCGCGATGGTCGCTCGCTGGCTGAATTGCTCCATGGTCGTTCTCATCGCACCTTGATGTCTTTGCTGCATCCGCCACATCAGGTTCCTGTGCAGCGGCAGACTCCTGCTTTTGCTCCTGGCGACGTTGTCTATTATCACACCTATCGCGGTTCACGGCGTTGGCTCGCAGGGCGCATTCTTCGCTGCCTTGGCCGCGCGATGTATTTGGTTTTGGGGGCCTCTGGTGAGGTGCGTCGGCATCTCAATCAGCTGCGCCTCTGTCGTCGCCTGGGTTCTGCCGCTCCCCGTCTGCTTTCAGCGACGGAGCCGTCCGGTCAGCGCCTTGGGGACCCATCTACTGGCTCGTCTCATCCCCAGGTGTTACCGACGCTGCCTTCCCTTTTGCCTCATGGCGTCGCGCCGCCGCCGCAGCCGCCGCCGGCGCCGCCGCCGCAGCCGCCGCAGCCGCCGCCGGTGCCGCCCGCAGTGGACGCTTCGCTGCAACCGCCCGGCGCCTCCCAGGGTCACGCGCCGCCGCTCGCTTCCCGTGACCAGCCGTCCTCCGCCATGGACCTCTTGCCCACTCCGGACCAGATGTCGTCATCGCGCGTCGGATTCCCCGACGCAATGGAGGTCGACCCTTCGGCCCCTCCTGTCTCATTACGTGCGCATACACCGCATGTTGACGTGCACCCTGGACTAGGTTTTCAGGCGTTTCCTAGCTCCCCTCGGACCGAATGGCCGGGTGCGGGTGGCACAGCCTCGCCTGTTGTTAGGCTCCCCACCTCCTCGCATACGTCGACATGCGGTCCTCCCCACGGCGGGCGGAAGCCTTATCTCACGACCGTTCGCCGATTTGCGGGGGAGGAATGTGGTGTCACCGCTAGACACCACACTTGCTAGGTGGTAACTTAAATCGGCCGCGGTCCTGTGGTACATGTCGGACCCGCGTGTCACCACTGTGGGATCGCAAACCTAGCGCCACCACAAGGCAGGTCTCGAGAGACTGAGGAGACCTCAGCCCCAGTTGTACGGACAACATAGCTAGCGATTGGACGTGCTAAGCCTTGCTCTCATTTGCCGAGAGATAGACAGTAGAATAGCCCTCTGCTAAGTTAACTTGCGACCACCTAGCAAGGCGCCATTTGTATCAGTGCCTATAGCTTACTAATATTCAGGAGAGATGTATTCCAAGGACTAATTAAAAGTTAAGTAACAAGCATCTACGTACTTTTCTTCTTATTCATTTATAAGTTCTCATGTTCCAGACTTCACGCCCGTCTGCGTTAGCCTTGCGTGCCCTATCGGCTACAGCATTGTGTCTAGGCTGTATGGTCTAGACACAACAAATGGTGTTATTGTGCAGCTGACGAGTGACTTTTGCTCTTTATTGAATTCCAAGGGTGGTCAGTATATCTGCTAACAACTTTTGTCTTGAGTAAAATCCTGACGTAGAAATTGTATCACCCAACTTAACAAAGTATTTCAGAATAAATACTGAACCTAGCAACTTCAAGGCATCGCTTTCAATGGCTGAACTATATAGCCTACACAATTGTTCTTGAGAAAGTGTTGAACGCAAGCGTGACTTTATCAACCCCAGTTTTGAAAAATACCTTCCATCCAGACCATGAGTCATGGGTTGAATTTAATTAGTAGGGGCCTTAACTGAAAAGCTTATATTCCAATTACAATTATACTAATAGATCTAGTCAGTCTCGTGGCGTCACATTCGTAAGTATCTCGTCAATGGCTCTTTTCCCGGACCCGTGATTATTGCAAAGCTTTTGGTTATATTATCGTTTATACTGCGCGTATATAATTAGTACACCATTTTATAGGTTCACAATTCACTCAAGATTTATTGCTGCAACTGTGCCTATGGATAACATGAAATGGTTACATTCACATACCAATACCAAACGCGGGATTCGCTGACCGGTCTGAGGCGCAGGAGTCATGGACTGTGCGGCTGGTCCCGGCGGAGGTTCGACTCCGCCCTCGGGCATGGGTGTGTGTGTTTGTCCTTAGGATAATTTAGGTTAAGTAGTGTGTAAGCTTAGAGACTGATGACCTTAGCAGCTAAGTCCCATAAGATTTCACACACTTTATTTTATTTTATTTGTTCAACCAAACGCGGTTCTAAGGTGCCGAGCAAGTGGGCGCAGTGGTTAGCACACTGGACTCGCATTCGGGAGGACGAAGGTTGAATCCCGCGTCCGGCTATCCTGATTTAAGTTCTCCGTGATTTCCCTAAATCGCTCCAGGCAAATGCCGGGGTGGTTCCTTTGAAAGGGCACTGCCGACTTCCTTCCCCGTCCTTTCCTAATCCAATGAGACCGATGACCTCACAGTTTGGTCTCTTCCCCCAAACAACCCAACCCAACCCAACCCCCTAAGGTACCTGGTATCCACCCATGCTGAAATACTCATATTATCACATAGTGTAGCCTCCATGGGCGGCAATGTAGGCACTGATTCTGGGGTCCAGTTGATTTTGCAGATGAGATGCGTTATGCCACGCGTTATGCCACGTAGTTTTATATGAGTTGTTGGCTGACGAGTCACGCGAGTCACTTCTCATCTTATCATATCCCACACATACTCGACTGGAAAAAAATTCGGAGATCGTGCTGGTGAGGGAAGTTGCTGCATGATTTTCAGAGCACGCTGAGTTGCACAGGTAGCGTATGGGTTGGTGCTTGAACGGCAAAAGAACGGGTCTAACAACACTCTGCACGTACCGAGTGCTGCTCAGTATATCCCTTCGAAACAACAAAGACGAAGGAGAGTTGCAGATTATCGCACCCAAGACCACATGGCCTGGGTTGGATCCAGTGTGTCTTAGACGAATGCACTCTAAGAGACAGCACTCACCAGAAATGCGAGGGCTATCCACAAAGTATATTACGTTTTGGAATTAAAAATAAATAAAGTTTTGGAAATTTTTTTAATTATATACAGATGAAAGCCACACTTAAATACTACTTTTCTACATAGTTGCCATTTAAATTAAGGCACATATCGTAGCGATGGACGAGCTTGGAAATTCCTTCGTTGTAAAATTCGGCCGCCTGCGCCTTCAACCACGTGGTTACCTCTTCTTGAAGCTGTGCGTCGTCATCAAAACGCTACATAGCCAACCACTTCTTCATTGCTGGGAATAAGTGGAAGTCGCTCGGTGCCAGGTCGGGACTGTACGGCGGATGAGGAAACGACTCCAAGATTCGAGAACTTCACTAGTGGCATTTGCCGTGTGGGGCCGGGCGTTGTCGTGAATCAGCAAGATCTTTGAGCCCAACTTTCCCCTGCGCTTGTTTTGTATTGCTCTTCTGAGGTTGTGCAGAGTTTGGCAATACCTTTGATAGTTTATTGTAGTGCCTCTTTCCAGGAAATCCACAACAATCACACCTTTTCTGTCCCAAAAGTCGCCACGTCGTTGAAGGCGCAGGCGGCCGAATTTTATGACGAAGGAATTTCCAAGCTCGTCCATCGCTACGATAAGTGCCTTAATTTAAATGGCAACTATGTAGAAAAGTAGTATTTAAGTGTGGCTTTCATCTGTATATAATAAAAAAATTTCCAATACTTTGTTTATTTTTAATTCCAAAACGTAATGTACTTTGTGGGTAGCCCTCGTACGTCGCACGTGCAAACAGCCATTACGTGCGTGTAGCCACAATCTCCTTTCACCGCTGAAGAGCACAGCACACCATTTCGATTTTTAAGCGACACCCTGACGGCAACAGTCGACCCGTTTACGTCAACAGTGTTCCGTGAGTGGAAGAGGGGCTGTGTAGACACGTGTGGTCTCTGCCACGTGTGGTCTCTTCCACTGGAACCCTCACATAACGACGATCCTGGCGGGCGTATGCGAAGCGTGGACGAACGTCCAGAACGTCGTCTGCGGATGTTAGAATGTTCACGTGATCACTGGTACCACTATCACTGGACAACTGACGCAGCACGCCTTACTCGTGTGGCAACACTCTGTAACGACCATACCTCCACTCGGAAGACCACAGATTGCACCCTTCCAAACTCGCTCATTTGCAGTAGGAAACACGAATGGTTCTCTGTAGCATGGTTGCCTGCTTGCTTCTTCACACGTTTGCACTACCATATACCTCCCGGCTGTCAGCGTTCCCTATTAAAAGGGTACATACAGATGACGCTCTGCTAGCTACACCACTACGCTATTTGTTGGTGAATCACGTTGAAGCTATTATCAGTCCATCCATTGTCCCCCGTCGCATTACAATCGGCGCCATCTTTCCAGCAGTACTATTTTTTTCCAGAAATGTGCTTTCAATTGACTCAGTTTTCGCTTTTAATTATGAATTATCCTGCTTAAAAATTCTGCACTTACGCCTCTCTGGCGGAGCTCTCAGCTTCACGCTCCAACTGGACGCTTTTATCTTGGATCTTAAACTGCTCCCACGGCAAAGGGACTCCAATTGGGAATATTTGTGTGCGAATTTCGATGTTTGGCGTTCTCCTGAAAACGAAGGGATGCACCTTAAAATCGTTGTTTGAAAAAAGAATTTGCTCGTCCTAGTAGAGCCAGGCAACCATCTCCGTAGTCGAATTTTGCATTACGCTTAAGAAAAAGAAGGATGTTATCCAAACTTGATACGCTTTCAAACCGCATTGTTAAAAGACACACATTAATCAAGTCTGGCTGCACCCCAGTTCCCAGAACTCCAGAAGATAGATGTTGACTGTGGATATTGTATCACAGACACAGTCCCTTTGAATGTTCAATGATGTCACTAAACCCGCCGAAAGATGTAAACAACCATGGATAAGCAGGGATACGAGGGGGTCCGACAGTCGATCAGTTCCAGTCATTCCACCAGGAAAGAGGTACACGCCTCGTGTTCTCTGTAGCCTAAACGGTCAATACCGTGGTTCGATCGTGTCCGCATTGTTACTTTGTGCCAGGAAGGGCTCTCAACAAGGGAAGTGTCCTGCCGTCTCGGAGTAAACCAAAGCGATGTTGCACAGACAGGCAAAACCTGTCGATGACATGCCTCGCTCAGCCCCCCCCCCCCCCCCCCAAGAGCTACTACTGCAGTGGATGACCGCTAACTACAGATTGTGGCTCGAAGGAACCCTGACAGCAAAGCCAACATGTTGGATAATGCAGCCACAGGACATCGGATTACGACTCGAACTGGCGCAATGGTCTGCATGATGCACAACTTCACTTCCAACATCCACGGCGAGGTCCATCTTTGCGACCACGACACCATGCAGCGCGGTACAATTGGGCCCAACAACATGCGGAATGGACGGCTCAGGATTGGCATCACGTTCTCTTCACCGACGAGTGTCACATATGCCTTCAACCATACTACCGTCGGAAACGTGTCTGGAGGCAACCCGGTCAGGCTGCACGCCTTAGGCACACTGTCCAGCGAGAGCAGCAAGTTGGAGGTTCCTGCTGTTTAGGGGAGGGAATTTTGTGTGGCTGACGACGCCGCTGGTGGTCATGGAAGGCACCGTAACGGCTGTACGAGACGTGAATGTCATGTAAAGGATGAGCCAGACAATAGGGGATTTTACTTTATTATATGAGCACCCAAACGGTAACTTCATTTTTCCATTGCGGCCAAGCCACGGCCGGCAGTGTTAGCTGCCTGTAAATTCTTTCGTCCCACGGTCTAGTAACAGGAAGTCAGCACCGGGGAAGGGCACCTTGATCACGCGCCTCTCTCATGTGCTTACGAGGTAACGCCGCCCCAGGCGTCGCTTAGCAGGCAACGCTCTGGAAAGTTCCATGTAGCCCGCACGGTTTGCTCGGTCTTGACCATTCAGGGTGGAGGAAGCCGCGTGGTGCGTCGAATATACCCGGCCGCCCGTCGCCGGGCCCGCTCTCTTGTATTCTTGCTCACCTGCGAGTCGGGTGCGCGCCCTGTAGCATCGAACATCTCCCGCTTCTCCCGGTGCTGCGGCACTGTGGACATAGTTTTGGCAGACAACCACTTTCGGTAGCTTCGAGAACAATGTTCGCCAAATTGTAAGCTCTGGCTCACCCTCACCTCCCTAGGCCTATGTAGCCCCTTTTCATCATGCTTTAGCCAATAAATGGTCTTTCTCTAAAAATTACCCTATTATTCCACAACGCCCACCGCCTGCCCATACCCGCCATCCTGTACAGTCATCCTCTGACCGACAGTGCAACCATATCGGCGACATATTGGCGATGCATTCGTCTTCGTGGACGACAATTCGCGCCCCCATCGTGCACTTCTTGTGAATGACTTCCTTCAAGATAACGACATCGCTCGACTAGAGTGGCCAGCATGTTCTCCAAACATGAACCCTATCGAACGTGTCTGGGATAGATTGAAAAGGGCTCTTTATGGATGACGTGACCCTCCAACTACTCTTGATGAACTTGTGGATAGTATGCCACGACGAATACAGGCATGCATCAGTGCAAGAGGACGTACTACTGGGTATTAGGGGTACCGGTGTGTACAGCAATCTGGACCACCACCTCTGAAGGTCTCGCTCTATGATGGTACAACAAGTAATGTGTGGTTTTCAAGAGCAATAAAAATTGCGGAAATGATGTTTATGTTGATGTCTATTCCAGTTTCCTGTACGGGTTCCGGAACTCTCGGAACCGAGGGGATGCATAACTTATTTTGATTTATGTATATAATTTAACTATCTATGGGCAAGCCTTAACTGAACATTAGGCAAAAGAGCGTGGCAAACAAGTTAATGAAATTCTTCAAAACAGTGGCTGTAGCGATCTACTACGATAGCTGTGACCAACAAACCAAGGAGAAAAGCAAGATGCTGGTTGTCATAAAGACATCTTTGAGCAGGTTTTTGTGTGTCCATCCTTGTGACTGAAGCTCTGAGGGACTTCGGCTGTACACTCATGCAATGAAGTGGAACATCTACAGCCGTCATTACGACGTCGTTTATTATATGGCTACAAGTTTCAGTGCTTCAGTGCATCATCTTTAGGCCTTAACTGACGCTGAGGGGATTAACAAATCCTTTTACACCATTCATCAGTGGCCAAAATCTATAACAGGTTTTTGCAGACAACCATCACAGTTGAAGAGACAACATCGCTGGTAGTCCGCGGAAACCATTTACAGATGGTGTATACAGATGGTGTAACGCCTGAAGAAGATGCACCGAGACACCTAAACTGGTACCCATATAATAAATGACATCCTAAGGATGGCTGTAGGTGTTCCATTTTATTACATATCTGAGCAGGGTTCTGACGCCTCAAGAGAAAATACAAGAAAACTGAATATAATTTAGTATAATTACATAAAAGGGGAAAAGACAGTAAGTATTATAAAAGTAATGGTGGAGCGAAGTACAGAAGAAATGCAACGAAACGTTAACCAAACCAATGTTCCGCCACTGCTACAGAGAAAATAGAAGAACGATCCCACGGAAGTCGAATTGAATCCGAAAAGACCAGAAGATATAGTGTTTGATTGAAGAAGATGTCAAATAAGAAGACTATTGATGTATCTGAAACGGACACCAGATTTTGGAAGTAACTAGAAGCTAACATCTCAGTAATTACAACAAAGAATGAAATTAATGAAGAATTACTAGTATGAGTGAACCATAAAGTTGCTGACCGCTTTTCAGTGAGCAAGAAAGCAAAGTAGAACTCTGTTTTGGAAGCTGGAGTGGTTTCCTTATATCGCTAGTTCTGAGAAACCGTCCTGAGTAAAACCGAAGATGCAGAACCGTTAATGAGAGCAGCATTAGTAGCTAAGTTGCTCCTTGGGGTATTAGCTTACAGCATTTCAGATGGGAGAACAAAAGCGTTAGCTCGCGTTAGAGGCAGGACATGGTAGATGTCGACGGCGGAATACGTTAAATCCCAATGGTCACACAGAGCAGAACATTCGAAGGCTCTGCTGGGAGTTCGCGTATGGCATTTTTCAGGAAACAAAGTTCTTTACCCTTTATCAAAACTTGTAACTTGCGATCTGCATATGCAAATAATGCATGTAACATTAAAAGAAAAGGCGCCAGTATAACCAGATCAGTACGATTCCCATGTTTTAGTAATGGCCTGAAAAAAAATTAAATGTAATTTACGGCAACAATGATAACAAAAGTATACATTCAGTCCAGATCTATTTACTTATCGATGTGAGTTTGCGGTGGTTCTTCTGGTAAATGTAAATGTCGTGATGACTAGAGCCTCCCGTCGGGTAGACCGTTCGCCGGGTGCAAGTCTTTCGATTTGACGCCACTTCGGTGACTTGGGCGTCGATCGGGATGAAATGATGATGATTAGAACACAACACCCAGTATTTGAGAGGAGAAAATCTCCCAGCCGGAAATCAAACCCGGGCCCTTAGGATTGACATTATGTCGCGCGGACCACTCAGCTACCGGGGGCGGACGGATCTTCTGCTAATAAGTGGCAAACAAGCGATAGAAACTGAATGTCAGCCACGATTAAATTTAATTGCACTATATCAAATTATGGAGCCACCCGAAGAGGACACAATTCTGCTGTAACATGTTTTACGAAATTCGATTGACAGTGAAACAATAAGTGGTGTGACAAAGTGTCATTCCTCAGTAAAACAGGGACATCGCATATTGTACTTGTAACGTGGAATTAAATTACAAAGTTTTTGTAAATGAAAAAAGGGAATAGAATACTGCTGCGCGGTGTGGGATCCTTACCAGATAGGACTGACGGAGTACATCGAAAAAGTTCAAAGAAAGGTAGCACGTTTTGTATTCTCGCGAAATATGGGAGAGAGTGTCACAGAAATGATACAGGATTTGGGCTGGACATCATTAAAAGAAAGGCGTTTTTCGTTGCGACGGAATCTTCTCACGAAATTCCAATCACCAGTTTTCTCCTCCGAATTCGAAAATATTTTTTGACACCGATGGGAGAAACGATAACCAAGATAAAATACGGGAAATCAGAGCTCGTATGGAAAGATTTAGGTGTTCATTCTTTCCGCGCTCAATACGAGATTGGAGTAATAGAGAATTGTGAAGGTGTTTCGGTGAACCCTCTGCCAGGCACTTAAATTTGATTTGCAGACTATCCATGTAGATGTAGATCTAAAAGACGTAGGCGCAATTGAGCATTGAAATAAATTCATTGATGAAAGTTGAAAATATGTGTCGGACCGGGACTGGAAGCCGGATCTCCCGCTTAAAGGGAGCGGTTGACTTAACCGCATCAGCCATCCAGACACACTTCACGGCCGACCGTAATTCTTAATCTGTCCCACATCCTAGTAGCGAACCTGTCCATTACCCTCACTTTTCGCAGCATTTTCTGTGTTCCCGAAAGACTTCGGACGTGGCGTCCATCTGAAGGCACCAGAAACCATGTTAATTCATTACTGTATGTGTGTGTGGTATCTTTTCTGTGGGAACACACCAGATGGAGGTTACTAGAGCGGCTCTGTGGATGTAATTTGGCAGCAGTCAGTGTAAACCCCAGAGAACTCGTCCACGGAAGGCATGATTTTAGATGCTGCCCCGTGGCTGTGTGCCGGTGTAAATATAGTGCAAGAGGTTTCTGTCTTGAAAGTATATACCTGCGAACACACCACCCTTTCCTCCCAGGGAACAGATGACGGAGCCGTCCCAGTGGACGGCGGCAACCGAGCGCCCTTCATACTCCCGGAAAGCAATGGCGGCGCCCTTGGGAACTGAGAGCGAGGAGCCGTCACGGCTTCAGCCTGGAGGAAGCGACCTGGAGTTTCAGAGGAGTCATCCAACAGCTGTATCTGTAGCCAGGGATAGCGGGCCCTTCCAGAGGCTGGCGTGAGCGGACCCAGAGCGGGGCCAGCTGATGAAGTTAATCTGCCAGGACAACAAACGTATTAATAGATTTGCAGCACAGGAAGCGCTGATAATAGTATGCCAGATGTAGAGTCTTATTTTAGCCACTGTGGCTAGAGAGCATTACAGCTGTTATTTATGGTTTAATTTGTGCATAGGATACCCGGGTGACAGGGAATGGTGCGAGACCACCCTGGAAATACAACGGTAAGAACGATGTACGCAGAGGGCGGATGTGAGTCTGAGAGCAACATAACCCCTGGATGGCATTCATAATTGCAGGAGCATGGGAGGAACAGGAATGTTTGCCCTAGAGGGTGAATACGGGTGTGAAAGCGCTTGAAAAGTAGAAATGTTGTGCTCTAAGGGCGTATCGAGCTCAGGAGCAATTGATAAATAGTTATACAGGAATATTGCGTCAGGAGGGCGTATATGCGTCCGTCTGGATTATACTTGTGTGAGAGCACTTCAGAAATAGGAATATGGCGCCTTGAGGGCGTATATGCACGTCGGAGCACTTGTGAAACTTGAAAGCAGTCACCAACTGATGTAAGACAAAAAAAAAAGTTCAGGCCATCACCAGTAACTACGATGAAACGGAAAGCCATCGACATAGTATTGAAACCGTAGCCTGTAACTATGACGAAAGTGGAAGCCGTCGCCAGGTGAGACAAAACGTAAAACTTTGAGTGCTGGAGCTGGAGCTGGAGCCAGTGACGGCTTTGGACATGACGAAATATTTTTCATCGCCAATTAATGGATGAAAACTTTGGGTGGTTGCACTGGAGGCAGTGGTGGTGCAGGATCCAGTAAAAAAATGTGTATTCTCATCACCACTTTTTATTGAACTAACTTCGATAGGTGACGCTGTAGCTAGTGGTGGTGCTGGAGGTGGTAAGAGCGTTCATCCACATCGTCAACTGATCTGGCCTAACATCTGGTATGACATGGGAAACCTGGCTAACAAGTTCATTGACAAAACATAAATATTTCTCCTTCTTCGTAGATTTATTACAAAGATAGTAGAAAAAGTACTCAATCAAGTCCCTGTCTTGAAGTGGGTGAGTTAGAATAAGTCTGGAGGACCGTCAGCCACTGAAGACGAAGTCAAAATTGTTAATTAATGTCTCACATGAAGCAGTAATTGTCTCTGATTGCAGGTACCCTACGATGCGCCTTAATACCAAAGTCCTGGAGGTCTGTTGTGACTGAAGCCAAATAGCAGTCTAGTAAGATGATAATGCTAGCGGCGCCACGTTAAGTCGGTGGAAGACAGCTGAGATTGGTAAACTGGCTGGCGTCAGAGACCGGACTGTAGCAGAACGCAGGAGGTACTCTAATAGATGACATAAAGCCCTGAGGACTCGTCTGAAGGGAGTTTTATGTGAACTGCCGCTCCGTGGTTGCGCACCAGTATAAATATGGTCGCGGCACATGGATATGAAGGGACCTACTTGCAAACACTTGACACAGGGCTTGTGAACTAGTATTTGTCATAGTAACATCACACTGGGTAACTTGCGTGCTGCTATCGGCGAGCTCGGTGCCTCTGCTGACTATTGTCGAACACTCTGTGGACAAGAAAACTGTCAGAAATGACAATGAGATCCAGACCTTTAGATGGCGACAGGCGTAGATAAATATCAACGGGGACAGCTGAAGATGTGTGCCCCGAGCGTGACTCGAACCCGGGATCTCCGGCTTACATGGCAGACGCTCTACCCGTCCACCGAGGACACAGAGGACAGTGCGACTGCCGGGACTTACCTCTGGTCCGCTTCCCGAGAGACCCACATTCCCAACTTATTGTCCATACACTACATTTTTCGTACCCTGCCCACTACACTCATTACTCGCGGCAGTCAACCTACCGATTCCCGTAAGCGTTCGGGCAGTGTGAGTGCATCCATACTGAAGAAGAAGGTCATTGGCCGGTAAGCCTTATCTATATGAAGATGGTATCTGTTTTTTCGGACATGTCCGATGTGGGACTAAAGTGTACGGCCTTTTTCAATAATGCATGCATCGTTCCCAGCTGTACTGGTACCAGAGAAGAGATCATGTGGGGACATGATGTGAAGTGTGTTTTAAGCCCAGTTTGACATTATTGACATTAGGGCCTTTTTAGGATCTGAAAAAGTGATTTCAGTTTGGTTAAGCGACTGTCTACTATATGAGTTGCATTTGTGGCATAGTACGCGTTCGCTAGTTCATCACGACCTTGGAGGACGGGTGTACTGAGCATAAGTCTCATACGTACTTGCAGTAGGCCAGCAAATCTTTTATTGGAAGAAACTGAATTATCATGAGTCAACCTACGGAATATAATGACACAGAGATGCTGGTTGGCACTTTCAGCTATTGGAAATAGTATTATTAAGGAAGCAGTTGAAATAATTTAGCAATTGATCTCACAAATAGAGAGGAGGATTTCGCTTAAATTCTGTTTGAAATCCTTCTCTCTCGCTGGTCAGACTACAAAGTGGCAGATTCAGTGCTGTTTGCTCACCTGTACATAATTAACGTTCACTGTGTATAACATCTGACGTTGATCATGTTTGGTTGGGTGGTGACGTCAGTTGTGTACGATGTATGTATTGTCTCTTTGCGTATGGTTTGCATTCCGAGACATAAAGGTATCTTGCACAGCCCTCGATGCATTCGTACCTTGAAAAAGATAGCGTGTGCACGTGGCGGGATATCGGAGGTTGTCGAGGTCGTCACCAAGCTGCAATACTGTAAGTTGTATGAACTTTTTATACTTCGGGGGAATCTCAAGTTTACGAGAACTGCTTATTGCCTTTCCATGATAACGTATGGTGCTGGCTTCATTTACCCTCACCTTCCATCATCCTAATTTCAGAGATTACGTTGGACAGAACGATCGTGGGCACGCGCAAATATAAACGACTATTTAACTTTGCTGTTATGGTCGTTATGCGACGTATGCGGGATAAAACAGAGTGTTTCACTGTCTTTTTTAGAACGTGGGATCTCTGCATTTGAAAATTAAGTTGTTGGTGTGATTTACGGGAGATTTTGCAGCATATGCCACGGGAGTGATTCAAAAATTGTTCAAATGGCTCTAAGCACTATGGGACTTAACAGCTGAGGCCATCAGTCCCCTAAACTTAGAACTACTTAAACCTAACTAACCTAAGGACATCACAATCATCCATGCCCGAGGTAGGATTCGAATCTTCGACCGTAGCAGCCACGTGGTTCCGAACTGAAGCGCCTAGAACAGCTTGGCCACCGCGGCCGGCCGGGAGTGATTCTCTCACGGCAACTGAAGTGGTGATGAATTGTTCTCGTCTTAATTCGGCACCTGGACACTGGTAAGCTTACTAACTTGGAGTGGGATGCACTGCGACATGATTTATTCGACAGTCGATTTCATTAGTAAATAACCTCCACTTTGAATGATTTACATGTCCTTTGCATAACTTCTCTATGACACTCAAGCTCTTCAGTTCTCTTAATTGCAATACATATAAGTTCATCTCACCTTAAACAGGTCCACAAATAATTTACGGCACGACATAAATACCGTGTTCGATCAACAATGATATAAGCACACCGTGGTGTCTTATCATCTATTTAGGCGCAATACATTTCATTTTTTATACAGAGTGCCAACTACAATTTAATGCCCCAAGCACTCATCTTATTAGGTGTTGTCACACTTCACAAACTTTTTATAAGAATTCGATCAGCCTGAATACATGCAGTACGGGTACCTAAGATCTCACTGAAATTGACTCGCCGATATAGTTAGTTACAGATAGTTTAGCTACCTTTAAAGATACAGACAAAAGGTTGAAGGTAGCTGATAGCAGGTAATGATTAATTATTTTCCCTTGTGGCCAATAATGGATCAGTTTTACCCTTCCGAATCAATCCAAAGACGCTAATATTTACAAACAAATCAATAAATTTTTGTTAACTATATTCTAGAGTACATGAAATGAGGTTCATGGAAACAGGCATACAACTCTTCATAAAAGTTGGGGTGAAAAGTTTTCAAAAATTTATGTTTGGGTTTTCACTCTCTGACTCCAGCAGTGCTTTCGGACTAATTTATGGGAACCCACGTCCGACTGTTGGGCAAACAGACGTTACTTTCAAAGCCCAAACATGTTTCAGCTCGTTTGTGCCATCATGAAAGGATACTCACATTTCTTTTTAATTTTCTTGAATCTGAGTTTCTATAGGACTTTCCTTCCATTATTTAGCTAGTTTCGTACTAATCGTCACCATTTGCATTATTATGTATTGCGGAAATAAACACACAATCATAATATACATTTTTCAGTAAGTATGTTCTCGAGTTACCGTTTAGAACTTGTTGTCTTTTTATTTTTTAACTTTACAAAACACAATGTTTATGTTGTTGCTTTGTGCTTTATCGTTGTCTGTAAACTACACAGTAATGTGAAGACGATCCCACAAAACCTTCGGAGGGTTGCTCCTGGTTTACAAGTTTGAAGGCTGCGAGAGCGAGATAACTTGTTTCACCCTCGATCGATCGACTTTTAATGCTGGAGAAAAATGTGTGGGTATCGCAATAATTCGATCTGTCAGTGAGGAAGACAATAGGACGTATATTTGACTTTTTACCTGAGTGAGCACGTGGCTATGTTATAGGTACTATCAATTTTATTGGCTCTGAAAGGCCAACATCACAGATGAAGAAGAAAGGGAAAAAGGAGGAAACCACACCTCTACACTCAAACAATGTCATCCAACCATCTCTTGAATTTAATGCAATTTTATTATTTCTACTTAGTTTACAAAGGGTTGAAAATACAGGTCATCTACTACCTTTCACTTCGACTCCTTAGGTTACTTCGAAATAAAAATGAATAACAGTTGCACTCATTTAAGTAAACATCAGTAATGAATAAAGTTTAAGGGCGAAAGAATACGTGGGCTACACGCACTGACTGAATCAAGTGCCGGAGTACGCGTCGAATAGCCGCAAGGGTGAGGGATTTATCTTTGTCTAAAGCTCGCGCGGCCCAAATTACCAGGGAAAGGGAACTGGTACCGGCGATAGTATTGCCTCATGAGGATTTGCGGATTTGGACGTGGTGGTCAAAGCGTAGCATACCCTATTTGGAGCACGGTCTAGCGGACCACACGTGAAAACCATTCCTGTTTGATATCTACTTTTGCTTCTAGATACATCTACCGTTTCGGAATACCAGTACTGCGCTAACATGTATTCAGCAGCAAACCCCTCGTGACCTGCACCTATATCATATCTTTGGACAAAACCACAAATCTGAAGACTTACGCCTGATCGAATAGCCCCTAAAGGACTCGATAATAGTAACAACTTCAAATGAGACTCCTGCTTATGGACTCACACGAAATAACTCCTAATGCTATTTCAGTTAAATGTTTGTGGAACAGTAAAACTACTATTTTTTCAGTTGGTCTTATAAAGAAGCAGTCTTCGGAAAATTGACGCCTGTAAACCCATTACTTGATGAAAATCTTTGTTCTACGAATTTGTAAATACTTTATTTATGGAAAGGCAATATTAGGTTGCTTCCTGTTCCATTTTTAGCAACAGTACGATATGGATGTAAGAGTATTCATTGTAACGTTTCGCCGGTAATAAATGGACAATCATATTTCGGACATGGTTTTATTTTGTAAAATGTCGAACGTCCCAGTTCTCTTGTTTTAATGACATAACACAAACAATTTCTGGCCGTTTAAACGGGGTCGGTAGCGCCAAAAGCACTCTATCGTTAGCTGCTTTATTATTCGAAAATCGAACCTGCATCTTAATTCGAAGTCCGATTAACATTTACAAGATAATCTCGTTTATAAGAACATTGACTGTGTATTCAGTCATTCGTCACCAAGCGCGCCGTTAACAAATAATGAGTATTTTGGCCAGAAATCAATTTTCCTTCAAGGTGGTAAATCTAATGAACTTGATAATATTTAAAGCAAAAAATTATCACTATTTACAACAATTGCAGATGACAATAACAGCACTTCCGTAATTTTTACGGCCTTTGAAGTGAACATTTTGTTTGAGACTTTGTGATATATTTGAAGAGGGAACTTCATCAAATAACAGCCAAAAAAAAAAAAAAAAACACTTCACAGAACGAGAGACACGTCAGCAAAATGAGCGAAAAAATGAGATGAATGATCCAAAAGCTAGTGAAATGAGATCGAATCAAATCAGACTGGTCTTTTTACTGTCTCATACTCGGAGGAGTGACGAAATCAGTACCTCCTCCACCGGGTTCCGATGCGATCACCGAAGGCGATTAGCCCCAGGTGGCACCTTGTTTCTTTCGATAGGTGCAGAACGTGCAAGTCAAGTTTCTAAAGTTGGTAGAAGAAGGTCCCAGCCACAGCGGAGGCGTATGTATTAAGGAATCTTACGCCACTCCTTTTTAACGGAAGTCTGCCAGGAAATCTCTATGCGCAACGTTTGTTTCGGCGTGTTCTGGCGTGCCCAAGAAAGATGAGGCTTTTTGGAATTAAATGTCCACTAACTTAGTTAATCAGCTAAATAATTTAAAGTAAGGTGATAACTGTGCAGATTTCTGTAAGATAATTCTCCAGTTCCTCATGGACATCGTTTCAACTGCCGCAAAGTTATCCTACCACTTTATATGAATTATAATAATAATATTAATACAATTTATACGTTATATATAAATTACTCAGTCACTCCTTACAACTGTTAATTCCAATTCATGTTTCACTTTCTATATTCCTCAGAAAAATCGAGGTCCCGAAACCTAACATTCTGGAAAATAAGAAGTAAAAAATACAAACTGATCCAGGCACAAACAAGCCTAAACGTCTCTGAGAATTAAAACTCATGGGAAAGTGTTAGACCTGGACAATAATGTAGCTAGCAACAATTGATGTGTCCTGGTCGCTGTTTCAGTCTAGTGACTGACTTTTAGATAACATGAATATACACTCCTGGAAATGGAAAAAAGAACACATTGACACCGGTGTGTCAGACCCACCATACTTGCTCCGGACACTGCGAGAGGGCTGTACAAGCAATGATCACACGCACGGCACAGCGGACACACCAGGAACCGCGGTGTTGGCCGTCGAATGGCGCTAGCTGCGCAGCATTTGTGCACCGCCGCCGTCAGTGTCAGCCAGTTTGCCGTGGCATACGGAGCTCCATCGCAGTCTTTAACACTGGTAGCATGCCGCGACAGCGTGGACGTGAACCGTATGTGCAGTTGACGGACTTTGAGCGAGGGCGTATAGTGGGCATGCGGGAGGCCGGGTGGACGTACCGACGAATTGCTCAACACGTGGGGCGTGAGGTCTCCACAGTACATCGATGTTGTCGCCAGTGGTCGGCGGAAGGTGCACGTGCCCGTTGACCTGGGACCGGACCGCAGCGACGCACCGATGCACGCCAAGACCGTAGGATCCTTCGCAGTGCCGTAGGGGACCGCACCGCCACTTCCCAGCAAATTAGGGACACTGTTGCTCCTAGGGTATCGGCGAGGACCATTCGCAACCGTCTCCATGAAGCTGGGCTACGGTCCCGCACACCGTTAGGCCGTCTTCCGCTCACGCCACAACATCGTGCAGCCCGCCTCCAGTGGTGTCGCGACAGGCGTGAATGGAGGGACGAATGGAGACGTGTCGTCTTCAGCGATGAGAGTCGCTTCTGCCTTGGTGCCAATGATGGTCGTATGCGTGTTTGGCGCCGTGCAGGTGAGCGCCACAATCAGGACTGCATACGACCGAGGCACACAGGGCCAACACCCGGCATCATGGTGTGGGGAGCGATCTCCTACACTGGCCGTACACCACTGGTGATCGTCGAGGGGACACTGAATAGTGCACGGTACATCCAAACCGTCATCGAACCCATCGTTCTACCATTCCTAGACCGGCAAGGGAACTTGCTGTTCCAACAGGACAATGCACGTCCGCATGTATCCCGTGCCACCCAACGTGCTCTAGAAGGTGTAAGTCAACTACCCTGGCCAGCAAGATCTCCGGATCTGTCCCCCATTGAGCATGTTTGGGACTGGATGAAGCGTCGTCTCACGCGGTCTGCACGTCCGGCACGAACGCTGGTCCAACTGAGGCGCCAGGTGGAAATGGCATGGCAAGCCGTTCCACAGGACTACATCCAGCATCTCTACGATCGTCTCCATGGGAGAATAGCAGCCTGCATTGCTGCGAAAGGTGGATATGCACTGTACTAGTGCCGACATTGTGCATGCTCTGTTGCCTGTGTCTATGTGCCTGTGGTTCGGTCAGTGTGATCATGTGATGTATCTGACGCCAGGAATGTGTCAATAAAGTTTCCCCTTCCTGGGACAATGAATTCACGGTGTTCTTATTTCAATTTTCAGGAGTGTATGTGCACAAGAGAGAGCTATATGGTGCTTCTTGTATTTTGTGCTGTTTTTGTTGTTGTGAGACTTTTGTGAAGGTATTTACTTCTTTACATTTAAGTACTGCGAAATATAGCAAAGCGAGTTGGGAGAGATCGCTAATTCTTCCGTTATACAATTGCGTTGTGAATGAAATTCTATATATTTTTAAAACAACTTATACCAAGTGGAGTGTTAAGCTATGCTTCGTCTGTTGTGCATTATACTATGGAACATGTTATATATGAAAACTGGCTGCTTCTTTAGTAAATTATTTGCCGTAATTCGGCCAAAGTTACATTTTATTACGCTGGCAACATAATGAAACGCAACTGTGACGGAATTACAACGAAGAATTTATGTTATCCAAGTTGCGGTCCAATGTGGACTTCGTACTGTAAACGGCTGTTAGTTTAATTTCTTAATAGTTTTACTTGTTTTAAATATTGAATTTTGTGTTATTTTTCAACAGCTTCTATTTCCAATGGCATTAGGCTCATAACTGTAACTTTATTTACCTTGCTGATTATTGGAATGTTGCAGAGTTATTATGTCGAGCAATAATCAAATGGTTCAAATGGCTCTGAGCACTATGGGACTCAACTGCTGTGGTCATTAGTCCCCTAGAACTTAGAACTACTTAAACCTAACTAACCTAAAGACATCACACACATCCATGCCCGAGGCAGGATTCGAACCTGCAACCGTAGCAGTCGCACGGTTCCGGACTGCGCGCCTAGAACCGCGAGACCACCGCGGCCGGCGAGCAATAATCTAACAGGTAGAATACTAAATACAGTATTGCCAAGATTTTTTCAATTGCACAACTTCTGAATTTCAATACATTATTTATTCCTAGGAACTTCGCCTTGTAGTACCTTGAAACATTTACATTTAAAAAGCCTAAAGTTTCAAGAGTAGCTAGTTAATTTCATAAAAAGGCTGCAGAATATTAATAATCAATGCTGTGATTTAAATATCGAAGAAGGAAGTATATTATACTTCACTTACGAATTTCGAAGTGTCCCGAATTCCACCACATGTTTATGTGGAAAAGTTGGTCACTCCAATCCGAGCAGAAATCTTAAGTCTCATATCTACAACTTTTACCACGTCGATTCACAATATGTTCCATTATAAAAAGCAAGAAACCCTGATTCATTCTGTAGCTCATTGCGATAGGCCACAAACCTATACAGACTACATTTTGTTGAAAGTCTCAAGTCGATATCGCTAACTTTTCTGGAAGTCCTGAGATTTAACGGTCTGGTTGTACGTCGCAAGTAGTCGATGAAGTCAGATTTTATTGAGGTATGCCCGATGCGACATTAGCATGCGGGAATGCTTTTGCAATTGCGTACTGTATGACGAAACGTCTACAATACGGGTACATAGGAGACGACTTTGAAAATTAAGTTACACATGTCGTCCCACTCTGAGACCATAGCTCTAGCAGAGAATAACGTTCAGGATTTCCTGCAGACACAGTTCAGTTGAGGTGTGGATAGCAGGTGCATCACAGTGTTGGAATGAAATGGTGCACCACTTGGAAAAGGTATCCTAAGATGAAATACCTTGGACCGTACGATTCTTGTTGGCACAACACTTAAATTGCACAGATTCACCGTGAAATTCTGGCGGTGTATTGGGCTAATGCCATGTAGCGTCCAAACGTGGTGAAATTATTTCAACAATTTGGGTGTGGTCCCACAGACGTGGGCGATGCTCGTTGGGAAGGAATGACAACAACATCGTTTACAGGAAACAATGTTCAGCCAACCGAGCAACTAATTCAGAGAAATCGTAGATTTTCTGACGCTGAGGACGTCCCTATAGCGGTTTCCGAATGCCTCTGTGTCCAAGACCGAATTACTAGGGACTAAGAACAGGACGGCTGGTACCATGACACGATTAGCTGAGCGGTCTAGGCGCTGCAGTCATGGACTGAGCGGCTGGTCCCGGAGAAGGTTCGAGTCCTCCCTCGGGGATGGGTGTGTGTTTGTCCTAAGGATAACTTAGGTTAAGTAGTGTGTAAGCTCAGGGACTGATGACCTCAACAGTTAAGTCCCATAAGATTTCACATGCATTTGAACATTTTTGTACCATGACCCGACCGTGTTGTACGGAGGCTAATGATTCTGTTGAAAAATACAGGGTGTCCCAAAACGATCCTCAGAACCTTCTTCACGTATGTTTCAGAAACGTGAAAAGGTAGAAAAGTGCGGTTTGCGAAATAATGTTCACGCACTGCCAGATTTTTAGCACCCGTGTAACAGTCTTAAATGCATGGACCATCTTTAGGATGGAGAACATCTAAGCGATATTCCAATTTCTACCAGTTCCGGCCTAACACGTCCTCAATAACGTGTGTAACTGCTGCTCCAATGCGTAATTGCAGTTCCTGCAGATCCAGCAGTGGGATCCAGTAGATAGTGTCCTTCACGATGCCCCAAAGAAAAAAGATCTAATGGTGTTATGTCTAGAGACCTTGGAACCAGAAGACGGGCCCTCTTCTGTCAATTCAGCGATCTAGAATTGTGTTGTTCGAAAGCCTCCCTGATGTTCGAGGTCTAGACAGGAGAGGCACCATCCCGCTGCACCGTGTCAACTTACAGCTTTTCGACCTGTGGAAATGCATCCTGTTTCTTCCATAATAAGGTCATTCGTGCGCTATTTCCGTGCTACAGTGGAAGCTTTCAGGGCCGCAGTACCTTGTATTGTGCCGTTTTACCGTCCTGGTTACATGAAAGTAAGTTTCGTCCATGAATATCAAGTTTTTCATATCACATGAGTCATCGTCGAAGCAACTCAGAACCTCAACTGACAGTGCTTTTTAATATCATCAGGTTGAAGGAAATGCCGCAGCTACACCTTATAGACATAAAGTATAAGCGACTTTTGTAGCACCCTATGGACCACGGTTGACGGGAGCGTCCTCTGTAAAGACGATTGACGAACTGATTTGGTTGAATCATAGATAAATGCCATTTGCACCCGTTCCACGTCTGCATCGCTGGCTACGGGTTATACAAAATACTTGTGACTACTTTGAAGGTCAAACTTTGAAACACGTACCTATTTTGCACGAGCTGTAAATAAATAGTTGGCATTATTAAAGTTCCAACCCTCGTATAACAACGTGTAACTTATATTTTGAAGCTGCCTTGCACTTCGTGTGGTACTTCTGGAGGGCCTCACGTGTTAAATTGTCTGACTAGGTGATTGTTGTTGGTTACAATAGGATGAACTGTAGCAGAGCTTGGAGCCAAGAACACTGCACCAGGAAATGGACATCACCCTCCACTAATCGACGCCTCTACCTTCTCCTCCCCTCAGCAAAAGAAGTCGCTAATCTCGTATCATCAGACATCAGCTTTTGGGAAGCCACTCCGCCTTGACCAACTTAAACATGACGCTAGATGATCCGGTCAGATTTTGCAAAACATAACTACGGTGACGCAGAAACACCGCACGTCCGTGAAGTCATCGAGCAACCACATTTTAATCCCCTTCCCGGACCAGCCGCGATGGTTGAACAGCAAAATATGACATACAGCGCGTGTTGGCCAACGCAATGCTGCACACATGGCAGGCTCTAGCGTCAGCCTCTGTCCTCTGCCCGAGCATCTGGGCGATCTGGCGCTGTGTTTCCTCCACAGTACTACGACGCAGAGAATACAGTCACCCCCTCCTTGCACAGCTACCAACGGAGGATCCCTTCGCTTCGTGTCACTGGGATAGGAGCCAGTCTGCCTGTTCCCAGAAGAGTGGTCACACCCGAGGCTGGTGCTCCAAGGGCCGTGAGACTTCAGTGATGCAGCTGTAATTACAGGAGGAGCACGCAGTCAACACGATGGCCGTGCCAGAAACCGACGTAAAAAGGGATGCCAGAACGGTGTCATAGTATCATCAACGTCGACGCTACCATCTTCAAAATCCAACGACTGTAATCAAAAGTAGTAATGAAGTCCTGCTAGCTACTAAATTTCTTCTCCTGCTGTATCTGCATTCATCTTTGATAGAGAATTGCCGCACACACCAAGCTTCCTCTGGTACCACGTTATAATTGCCATCAGAAGTGTGACTCTTGTTATACAGTAATGCCATTCTTCTAGATTCAATTCCTTATTTTTCAGTCGCCGGGTAGCAGCACACAGAGACGAAGAGCATGTTCCAGAATAAAGGCTGTCCACACGTGACGATGACACCTCGTTGCTGCGGCGTCGTCGGCGAGAGAGGAGGTGACAGCGGGGGGCTCGTTAGGGCGTCGCAGGTGCGCGCGACGCCGCTACAATCGCCCTTATTGTCAGCGTGTGACGGCCCCAAGTGCCTCCTGAGCGCTTTAGCCAGCGCCTGTCACCGCGAGGCGCGCTACACTCACTCACACATCCGTCCCACACAGTTTATCTTTAATGGAAACGAAGGCGCAGCTACGGCACCAACCATTCTTCCCTTCAATGAGTGTTTCCCTCCAACAGTGCATCATATGAGACAATGTACCTGTTTGTATGAATGTAGGTTTTCCTTCCTTCGAGTCATCAGTCGTTTTGGCTGGATTAATGAGAGTCGCCATGAATTCCTCTCCTGGGCCAATCTCTTTGTCTCAGAGTAGCACTTCCAACATACATCCTCAAATATTTGTTGAATGTATTCCAATCTCTGCCTTGCTAAACAGTTTCCAAGATACCACTCTAGGCGGGTGTAAAATGAATGTGCGCAACGGAAAATAATAAACGCTATAATTAAGATTTGGCCCTGTCTGACGACCCCCTGAAGCAGATCTTAGGATCTCTTAATTCTATAAAATACAATCTAAACGTAAATGAATAATGAAGGCAACTAATCCTACCAAATGATAAACGATGTTCCTGCTTATATGTTTATTGTACATTAAAAAAACATTTAGATTAGAAAGTTGACATATCCTAAGTAAAATTACTAATCAATTGCCGAACTCTGCCCCTTTTTATTGCTGCGTGGTCTAATACCACAAACGAGAAATGACTGACATCAAATACATACCAAACACTAGAAGACACTACTTTCAAAGATGATCTACGGTGGTGTGGAACCTCAGTGGAAATAAACTAACGTGATCAGAGCTGTTTAGCTTTTATAGCCCTAATAAGCCGAAACAATTTGTGGTACCACCGTATGTACTGCATCCGGTGCGTCGAAGTGGTGGTTCTCGTATTGGTCTGCGACGACGGAAGAGCTCCAGCCACAAACAAACTCTTTCAAACACTAGGACAGCAGAAGGCGGTCCAGTGACTAATATACTGTAATACTGTCTTCTCCTCGCTGTGTTCTACAGACGAGAAACGTGAACTCTCAGCCACAAGGACGGAGTTCAGATAACGTCTCAACGTAAGTACAGACAGAGGAAGTGCTCTCAATTACTGAATGCTGCGTACTCAACGATGACTTCCAACCCGGAGGTGAAGTCCAGAATCGTATAGGTTCGCAACAGTACAGTGCCCAACTGTTCTAACTACCAACTCTCCTGAGAGCAAAGACAGAAAGTCCGTCTCTACGAACAAAGCTGATATCGAGCGACCGTCACACATGGGAGCTCACAACATAAGACCGCGTCTCTCTACCCCTGTCCTCCCAGTCTGGCTCAGCTCCCCACCATCTTAATTCCCAAAACGTATCATAGTCCCGAAACCACGGAATATTCTCCCTCTCTACAGATTCTTCCGAACGCCGACGAACCATATATTAGTCTTTTGTCGTCCAGCGCAGAAACTTTACGAGGAAAAATCTATACTCGTATGCTACTGAGTAAAAATCCTTGGAAATAACCCAGCCTGCGTGGTTTACGAGGTGCCGCTTCTTCGTTCCTCTCACCTGCGTCCAATATTTGCAAAGTTCGGAAGTATTATCCAGTTGTCCCTCCGTCCATACTACAACAGCGGCAAATAGCGGCCGTCTGCCTCTGTATTGTGTCCTCGCGCTCAGGTGTCCAGACTGTCCTTCTTGTCACTTCCTGTGTGGAGTTGAACCACCACAGCTGTGTGGGCCTTCCATTCAGGGATTGAGTTCCGCCTGCCGTTTCATTTCCACTGTCGTTCCAACCTCTACTAGTATAATAATAAAGACAGTCCGTCACCTTTCATGCAATAAGCGTTAGCAATTATTTACAAGGCGTACGTGACAATGTCAGTCTCCTTTATATATTCATATTTACGACGTACAACCCGTCAAATGATACCTAATTGTGTTTGTAGATCACACAAAGTATGCGGATGGGTGCGTGTAAGGCGCGAAGTTATAGCCACCTTGCAGGTTTTCAAACTCTACAGCTCCCTCTAGTACCTTAGAAGTTATTTGCTGACGTCTTAACAGTCGCCCGATCACCCTGTCCCTTCTCCATGTCAGTGTTTTCCACATATTCCTTTCCTCTCAGATTCTGTGCAGAACCTCCTCATTCCTTACGTTATCAGTCCACCTAATATTCAGCATTCGTCTGTAGCACCACATCTCAAATGTTCGACTCTCTCCTGCTCCGGTTTTCCCACAGTCCATGTTTCACTAACATGCAGTGCTGTACTCCAAACGTTCATTCTCAGAAATTTCTTTCTCGTATTAAGGCTTTGTGTGATAGTAGTAGACCTCTCTTGGCCAGGAATGCCCATTTTTCCAGAAACAGTCTGCTTTTGGTGTCCTCCTTGGTGCTTCCATCATGGGTTACTAGGTATCCCACTTTGTGACCCTCAATTCCGATAATAAATTTCTCGCTATACTCTTTTCTCCTACTTTTCACTACTTTGCTCTTTCTTAGATCTACTCTCAATTCATATTCTGTTCCATTAGAATGGTCGCTCCGTTCAGATGATCCTGTAACTCTATTTCACTTTCACTGAGGATGCCAATGTCATCAGCGAATTTTGTTGTTGATACTCGTTCACCTTCAACTTTAATTCCGCTCTTGAACCTTTCTGTTATTTCCATCATTGCTTCTTCTATGTACAGACTGAACAGTTACGGCGAAAGTTTACATCCCTGTCTTACACCTTTTATAAATCCCAGCACTTCGTTCTTGGTCTTCCACTCTAATTATCCACTCTCGGGTCTTGTTCATGTTGTGTATTACCTGTCTCTCCCTGCAGCTTACACGTATTTTCCACAGAATATCGGACATATCCCACCATTTGACATTGTCGAACGCTTTTTCTAGGTCGTAAAATCTTATGAAAGTGTCTTTCCTTCCTTGTCGCTTCCATTCACGACCGCAACGTCAGAACTGTCTCTCTGGTGCTTACTTTTCCTAAAGCCAAACTGGTCATGACCTAACACGTCTTTAACTTTCTTTTCCGTGCTTCTATATTTTATTCGTGTTGGCAGCTAGGTTGTGTGAACTGTTAAACTGATGGCGCGATAATTGTCGCACTTGTTAGCATTTGCAGTCTTCGGAATTGTGTGGATGATATTTTTCGAAAGTCAGAGAGTATATCACCAGACTTATACATTCTATACCCCAGCGTGCATAGCCGTTTTGTTGCCGCTTCCATAAATTATTTTTGGAATACTGATGGAATTTTATTTATTGATTCTTCTTATTTCATCTTAAGTCTTCCAAAACTCTTCTAAATTATGAGTCTAACATTGGATCTCCTATCTCCTTTTTATCGACACATGTCTGTTTTTCTATCACATCAGACAACTACTCCCCTTCGTAGGCGTCTTCAGTGTACTCTTCCCGCCTATCCGTTGTCTCCTCTGCCTTTTACAGTGGAATTGCAATTTCACTCTTATTATTACCGCCCTTCCTCTTCATTCCAATAAAGGTTATTTTGACTTTTCTATATACTGAGTGATCCTTTCAACAGTCATCTCTTGTATTTCTGTACTCCTGGATTTCACTACGTATTTTTGTACTTCCTTCTTTCATCGATCGACTGACATATTTCTGTTGTTACCCATGATTTCTTCTTAGTTACCTTCTCTCCAACTTTTCTGATTGGACTTTTTAGAGATGTCCATTCCTCTTCAATTGAACTGTCTACTGACCTATTCGTTATTCTAGTATCCATCGCTCTAGAGAATTTCAAGTGTAGCTCTTCATCTCTTGGGCACTGATTCTTCCTGATTTCAGCCTATCCGTCATTATTACTAAATTGTGATCTGAGTCTGTATTTACTACTGGGTAAGTCTTACAATGTAGTATCAGACTTCTGAATCTCTGCCTGTCTGTGATGTAATCAAAGTGGAATCTTCCCATATCTCCTGGCCTATCTGAGTATACCTCCTCGTCTTATGATTTTTCAACAGAGTATTAACTATTACTTCTTTTTTGGTCATCAGTCTACTGACGGGTTTGATGCGGCCCGCCACGAATTCCTTTCCTGTGCTAACCTCTTCATCTCAGAGTAGCA
This sequence comes from Schistocerca nitens, assembly GCF_023898315.1. NCBI lineage: Eukaryota > Metazoa > Arthropoda > Insecta > Orthoptera > Acrididae > Schistocerca > Schistocerca nitens. Next base: position 422,101,030 of record NC_064615.1, read on the forward strand.
CTTGCAACCTACGTCCTCAATTATTTGCTTGACGTATTCCAATCTCTGTCTTCCTCTACAGTTTTTGCCTTCTACAGCTCCCTCTAGCACCATCGAAGTCATTCCCTCATGTCTTAGCAGATGTCCTATCATCCTGTCCTTTCTCCTTATCAGTGTTTTCCACATATTCCTTTCCTCTCCGATTCTGCGTAGAACCTCCTCATTCCTTACCTTATCAGTCCACCTAATTTTCAACATTCGTCTATAGCACCATATCTGAAATGCTTCGATTCTTTTCTGTTCCGGTTTTCCCACAGTCCATGTTTCACTACCATACAATGCTGTACTCCAGACGTACATCCTCAGAAATTTCTTCCACAAATTAAGGCCGGTATTTGTTATGAGTAGACTTCTCTTGGCCAGAAATGCCTTTTCTGCCGTAGCGAGTCTGCTTTTGATATCCTCCTTGCTCCGTCCGTCATTGGTTATTTTACTGCCTAGGTAGCAAAATTCCTTAACTTCATTGACTTCGTGACCATCAATCCTGATGTTAAGTTTCTCGCTGTTCTCATTTCTACTACTTCTCATTACCTTCGTCTTTCTCCGATTTACTCTCAAACCATACTGTGTACTCATTAGACTGTTCATTCCGTTCAGCAGATCATTCACATCTTCTTCACTTTCACTCACGATAGCAATGTCATCAGCGAATCGTATCATTGATATCCTTTCACCTCGTATTTTAATTCCACTCCTGAACCTTTCTTTTATTTCCATCATTGCTTCCTCGATGTACAGATTGAAGAGTAGGGGCGAAAGGTTACAGCCTTGTCTTACACCCTTCTTAATACGAGCACTTCGTTCTTGATCGCCCACTCTTATTATTCCCTCTTGGTTGTTGTACATATTGTATATGACCCGTCTCTCCCTATAGCTTACCCCTACTTTTTTCAGAATCTAGAACAGCTTGCACCATTTTATATTGTCGAACGCTTTTTCCAGATCGACAAATCCTATGAAAGTGTCTTGATTTTTCTTTAGCCTTGCTTCCATTATCAGCCGTAACGTCAGAATTGCCTCTCTCGTTCCTTTACTTTTCCTAAAGCCAAACTGATCGTCACCTAGCGCATTCTCAATTTTCTTTTCCATTCTTCTGTATACTATTCTTGTAAGCAGCTTCGATGCATGAGCTGTTAAGCTGATTGTGCGATAATTCTCGCACTTGTCAGCTCTTGCCGTCTTCGGAATTGTGTGGATGATGCTTTTCCGAAAGTCGGTTGGTATGTCGCCAGACTCATATATTCTACCAACGTGAATAGTCGTTTTGTTGCCACTTCCGCCAATGATTTTAGAAATTCTGATGGAATGTTATCTATCCCTTCTGCCTTATTTGACCGTAAGTCCTCCAAAGCTCTTTTAAATTCAGATTCTAATACTGGATCCCCTATCTCTTCTAAATCGACTCCTGTTTCTTCTTCTATCACATCAGACAAATCTTCACCCTCATAGAGGCTTTCAATGTATTCTTTCCACCTATCTGCTCTCTCCTCTGCATTTAACAGTGGAATTCCCGTTGCACTCTTAATGTTACCACCGTTGCTTTTAATCACCAAATGTTGTTTTGACTTTCCTGTATGCTGAGTCTCTCCTTCCGACAATCATATCTTTTTCGATGTCTTCACATTTTTCCTGCAGCCATTTCGTCTTAGCTTCCCTGCACTTCCTATTTATTTCATTCCTCAGCGACTTGTATTTCTGTGATTCCTGATTTTTCCGGAACATGTTTGTACTTCATCCTTTCATCAATCAACTGAAGTATTTCTTCTGTTACCCATGGTTTCTTCGCTGCTACCTTCTTTGTACCTATGTTTTCCATCCCAACTTCTGTGATGGCCCTTTTTAGAGATGTCCATTCCTCTTCAACTGTACTGCCTACTGCGCTATTCCTTATTGCTGTATCTATAGCGTTAGAGAACTTCAAACGTATCTCGTCATTCCTTAGTACTTCCGTATCCCACTTCTTTGCGTATTGATTCTTCCTGACTAATGTCTTGAACTTCAGCCTACGCTTCATCACTACTATATTGTGATCTGAGTCTATATCTGCTACTGGGTACGCCTTACAATCCAGTATCTGATTTCGGAATCTCTGTCTGACCATGATGTAATCTAATTGAAATCTTCCCGTATCTCCCGGCCTTTTCCAAGTATACCTCCTTCTCTTGTGATTCTTGAACATGGTATTCGCTATTACTAGCTGAAACTTGTTACAGAACTCAATTAGTCTTTCTCTTTCATTCCTTGTCCCAAGCCCATATTCTCCAGTAACCTTTTCTTCTACTCCTTCCCTTACAACTGCATTCCAGTCGCCCATGACTATTAGATTTTCGTCCCCCTTTACATACTGCATTACCCTTTCAATATCCTCATACACTTTCTCTATCTGTTCATCTTCAGTTTTCGACGTCGGCATGTATACCTGAACCATCGTTGTCGGTGTTGGTCTGCTGACGATTCTGATTAGAACAACCAGGTCACTGAACTGTTCACAGTAACACATCCTCTGCCCTACCTTCCTATTCATAACGAATCCTACACCTGTTATACCATTTTCTTCTGCTGTTGATATTACCCGATACTCATCTGACCAGAAATCCTTGTCTTCCTTCCACTTCACTTCACTGACCCCTACTATATCTATATTTGAGCCTTTGCATTTCCCTTTTCAGATTTTCTAGTTTCCCTACCACGTTCAAGCTTCTGACATTCCACGCCCCGACTCGTAGAACGTTATCCTTTCGTAGATTATTCAATCTTTTTCTCATGGTAACCTCCCCCTTGGCAGTCCCCTCCCGAAGATCCGAATGGGGGCCTATTCCGGAATCTTTTGCCAATGGAGAGATCATCATGACACTTCTTCAATTACAGGCCACATGTCCTGTGGATACACGTTACGCATATTTATGCAGTGGTTTCCATTGCCTTCTAGATCCTCATGTCGTTGAACATTGCTGATTCTTCCGCCTTTAGGGGCAATTTCCCACCCCTAGGACAAGAGAGTGCCCTGAACCTCTATCTGCTCCTCCGCCCTCTTTGACAAGGCCGTTGGCAGAATGAGGCTGACTTCTTATGCCGGAAGTCTCCGGTCGCCAATGCTGATTATTTATCAAAATTTATGCAGTGGCGGGGATCTAACCCGGGACAAAAGACGTTTTTGATTATGAATCAAAGACGCTACCCCTAGACCACGAGTACATCCCTAACTATTACTAGCTAAGCTTTATTCGAGAACTCAATTACTCTTTCTCCTCTCTCATTCCTACTAAGAGGTCCATATTCCCCCGTAATCTTTTCTTTTACTCCTTCCCCTACAACTGCATTCCAGTTTCCCAAGGCTAATAGATTTTGATCTCCCCTTAAGTACTGAATTAATACTACGGTATCCTCATACTTTCTATATCTTTTTATGTACAACTTGTTAAATCGGTATGTATATCTGCATTATCATTGTCTGCGTTGGTTTGCCTTACACGCCGAATACTACTGACTAAAAAACATCGGGCTGCTAGTCAGATGGTAGTGATGGAATTCCAGGACGCTCAGACAGGTTCCACGTCCCTTATCATCTGGCGTAGATAATTATAAGTTACTGGATGCCTTAATAAGATCAGTTTCATTTCTCTGAAGCTAATCCCCTAATCTGGCTACAATACAAAATTTCGAAAACGGGGGTTTCAACCATGAACGCCAGTCATAAGTACATTTGGACTGAGACCAATCTCCTCACCAAGCACTGTAAAACAGTTTTAATGCGATGTTTTCGATTATTGTGATAATGAGCTTATTCACTTCTCTCGGCTGTGTAAACTTTGTCCTTGAATAGAGCACAGTGCAAAATCTCACAAGCTGAGAAACCACCAAAGGCTATGGCAATATAAACAGACATTTCCGTATTGTTAAAAGAATGACTAATATTTCGCTAATAACTTTTCACACACAATAATCGTATTTAATTTTTTTCTGTCTACATAAAGCTCGTTACTGAGCTAGATTTTATTATTCAAGTGCTACATTGTCATTTCTGAGTGTTGTATCCACCAGAAATTTTCGTCTAGACCAGTGGTCCTCAAACTTATTTACTCAAGGGCCAAAACTTTCAATTTGATGTGGCACCTCGGGCCGCAGATTTGCAGGTCTTTTTATTAACTGTCAAACCAAGTAAATGGAGTGTTATGAACGTCCAATAGACTAGCTACAGTAAAGAAGCGAGAGGTTTACTACTGACTTTCTAGCACTTATCGTTAAAGTCGATACCATTCTGTTTCAAATTGTTGCCACCGTCAATGACCCGAAAGTTGTAACACTGTAATTGCCTGGGGAAATGTTGCTGCGTTGTCTTTGTGAACAGATGGTTAATAACAACAAATGGACTTATACTTAAATGTTTATGTAACATGTGACACGATCACAACTGTTTTATACATGTTTTAAAAGTCATTTTTCTTCAACTCACTTGACTGAACTACAACAACCTTAATTTTATTTCATACTAGATCAGGTACCTGGCATTGGCTAGATACGTTTTTTTTTAATCTTATGTTATTCTGTCTCTCCCTTCCCTGAAACTCTGTTGTCCATCTCGACTTTCCCTCACTCACCATCTCTTCACCCCTTTATCTGTCCATTTCGCACCCCCCCCCCCCGTATGTGTCCATGTCCTCCTCCCCCTTCTCCCTCCACATCACCATCCCCCACCCCAATAAGATGTTACCTTTGCTTACCCCACAATATTTCCTTACAGATAGAAAATAATATATGTATCAGTGTAGTTGAAATGTTGAAATCGATCCGAGGGTTTAGGAGGAGAAGTGATAAGCACACACACACACACATACACACACACGCACACACACACACACACACACACACATACACACACACTTTTATGAGCTAATGACTAATTATTTCCTTTAACAAATATGTACCACATATGACCGTCTCTATAATGAGTATTCATGATTCCAACGCATTTTCATTTAAGATTGATACAATAGCAGATAACTGGTACGAGGCACACACACCTATTTTTCGTCAGCACGAAGAAACAAACAAGAAAACATTTCCATTATTACGTCCCCTCCCACCGCAACGACAAATCTATTAAGTGGCACCTATAAAGGTGGTAGAACGACTTCAATCGCTCCAACTTACAATTCTTCCAGTACTTTTTCATTTGACGAAGGAGACAAGTACAGCCGGCAGCTGCAAACCATTTATTCTCTACCGGATTTGGATATATATCATTTACCGTTCTTCATAAACTGTAAACATTAACACCTGTTAAAATGAAATACTACTTTCGGAAATAAACAACTCGCAATTGTTGGATGTATGTGACTCCTTTGCCAAATAACATTGCTGTGCAGATGCTGACAACAACAAGCCATGTTTATGACACTGAAATTCTGCAATACAATGAAAATGCCGGTTTGATAATCTATTGGATTATGAGACATATATTCCTAGGACTCATACGAGTAGTTGTGTGACGTTGTCAACAATCACATTTTTAGTCAGTCTTCACAGGAGTCGAGTTTTGAGACCAACGGGAATAGTCATTGTGGTAGCATGACTCAATGATGATATGTGCCATTCACAGACTTTCAAAGAATGTCTGTCACCATGTTTATGAATGCTGAAAACTGCATAAAATGCTGCTGATCAAATTTCAATAAACTGTAACAAAGCATACAGTGCATCTGACTAATTCATTCCAGTTCAATTATCTCTGTGAAAATAAAATTCACATGACTTGCATAACCTTACAATAATCATGTAGCTAGGCAGGAGCATATGAAGGGTGAAAGGAAGGAAGGGAATCATTAATAATTTTGAGCAACTACGAAAAACAAATCTGGGATCAGTGTATCTTGTTCCTGAAATTTATTTTATAGTACTTTCATGCAAGATGAGATAGATGTATTATTCAAATATTATATTACATTATTCTAATCGCCACAAAAACTTTATTATAATTGCAACAATCTCAAACTTTCAATAAAAAATAAGAAAAGGATAGATGCACTGAACATGCAACAAGCTATATAAGAAAGCTTATTGTATCTGGTTTTTATTCATTATAATTGCAAAACAAACGTAAGTGCAAATACATTTCATTAATGTGACTTATGATGTTGAACTTTTTGGGCTATGTCGTCTATATCTGCGTCGTTTGGGTGCATGCAATCCTCATTGCGTCTTCTAAATGACTCGACAACCGATTATGATGTTTATTTTACAGGTACTTCATTTTTTAAAATGTAGCTTCACAAAGGAAAGTTGAAGGAAACAATGTTAAAATGAACTGTGCACCGTCTCTTAGATTTTTATAATTCTTAGCCACACATTTCCAAAACTCAGTGTACTGTTGTGTTTCACGATGTTCTATAAACAGACCTTTAAGCTGTGTGTCATGCTGAAGATCGAGTATTTCATTTAGCAAATTAGTTTTAGGGAATCCAAATTGGCAGAATAATTTCAGATCATCGTTTCCAACATGCCAAGGGTTCTCTAAGAGAATGAAACAGCTTCGAATATTTCTAACATCTGCTAATCTGTTTTTTATTTCTTCCAAATCGGATTCCAAATATTCTTTCATGATTTGGTAAATAGTTTCGGCGATAGTTAAGCCCGATCGGAGCATAGCAACTGTTGGAAAATTAGACAGATCCTTTACATCGAGTTCATTTATATATAATCGCAGTTTGGCAAATATTTTGTTAGTCATTTGCCCAATTATCTTGTTTCGTCCTTGTAATTCCAAGTTAAGTGTGTTGAATTTTTGTGTAAGCTGTAAGTATCCACCATTCATCATCATCAAGTTCAGGATAATTTTTGGCACTTTGCTGCAAGAATAAAATAATTTCATATTTCAAATTGACAAACTGTTCCAGCACTTTTCATTTGCTTAGCCATCTGACAGCAGTATGGACGGGAGCATCACTGTAACAAGCTTGCAATTCCTGCAGAAGTTCTTTAAATTTTCGCTGATTAATTTCACCGGCACAAATGAAATTTACAACGCTTAGACCCGTTTGCATAATATTCCTCTGTTTGGTATTTCAAATTTGACATTCCAAACTTTCTTGATGCAGTAAGCATTGAATGGAGAGCAAATTTAGCAAATTCCATTCCTTCTTAATCAGTGCTATCAAACCATTGTTGACGCCCGTCATTGACGGACAACCATCTGTACATACTGATATTAATTTGCTCATAGATAAGTAATTTTTTTTTACAAATCCTTTAATTACATCCACAAAATCACATCCTTTTGTGTGACCTTTCATGGTTATAATTGCTAAAAATATTCCTCTATTACCCCATCATTTGTGCAGTAACGCACAAATAATGAAAACTGAGCCATCGAAGCTACATCTGTACTGGGATAACATGCAAGAATGAAGTATTTGCATAGTTTGATCAATAAGTATGGCTGTATTACGATCCCCATCACCAAACGGTCACTAAATCAAAGATACACTGGTGTACAAATCTTAAGGACGCCCATAAAACCTTATGCCTGCTCACTCTATAACACTTGGATCACCAAAACGATAACGTTCCTAGATGCATTACGTACCCTCGTATGGACAGGGGAGGCGACACATAATGTATCGAGGAGCAATATCGAAACTAATCGTTTTAGATATGCGGGCCTACCGTTACATTGGCGTACTGACCGCCGAATCTTTTAAGAGGACCTGGACGTGAAATGACCGAAATTTTCGAAAACATTTTTTGTCACCATCTGAAAGGCAATTTTATCCCGTTTAAAAATATTAATTTTTTTCATCTACTTTTCAGTTGTTGATCTGGTCTTAAACGCTGCCTGAAGAAACGTCTGCAAACCAGCCACGCTCATGCGACAGGCAAGGAATATCACCATAAAAATTTCTTGCCTGCCACAGTCATAGAAACAATAAAGTCAATATACAGGGACCTTGCAGATACAAAATTACTTAGAAAATGTCTACATGGCCGTACAAAAAACCCAAATGAGAGTTTCAACAGCTGCGTGTGGCAACGAGTACGAAAAACAGTGTTTGTTGGATGGATAGTACTCAAATTGAGTGTGATGAATGCTGTCATCTGTTTCAATAATGGTGTAATCAGTAGGACAAAAGTAATGGACAGATTAGACATCCAGCCATGAAATAATATGATAGCCGCTCTTACTGCCATAGATCGTCAGCGACTACGTGAAGCTGAAAAGGCTGTGGACGTCACCACTAAAGAGTCCAGAGTAAGAAAAAGGCTCCTGAAGAAGTCTACAGGGGATAAAGAATCAGATGGCCAATAAGATTATGCTGCTGGAATGTTCTGAAAGAGGCATACGGCGAGTCACAACACTGTGAACATTCTTTTCTCATTTTCTCGAAACTACATTTTCAGACCATTAGGTACATATAACATCACAATGGTTTTATCCACGTTCAACAGATTTCTTTCAAGTGAAGAATGGGATAGTATCTTTGCATTATAACTAATACATAGCATAAATGATCTATGTTTGTCATTCTGTATATGGTTTTAGCGGTATTTTTTACACAAAATAGTAATGTGGTATAAAAAGAGTTTTTCTATTTCCTCACATATATTCCAAACTACAAAACGAGGGGCAAATGTGTTCCTATGAATGTTGACAGCCGTCGGCCACAGTTTGAATGCTATTAGACTGATGATGGAGCAGAAAATGGTACCAGAATGGGAATTTGATTATAAAAACACTTATTACCCAATACTGTAATCTTAAACCATAACAGATATTTCAATAAATTTCCTTTTACAGTTTGAGTTAATATTATTCATTGTTCGTAAGAAACGACAACATCCTCCGTATTGTAGATCAAGAGTAATGTACCTGCAGCCCATTCACGTCCAAGTCCCCATATCATGGCAACACTCGCCGGATGTCGTTACTGTGACGCTGTACTCCGTCACCATGCAGGTCTTTTCGGGGATGCATTCGACGCTGACTTGATTTTTGAGTACGAAAACGCGCGACCTCATCGAACAGCACAAGTCCTTAGTTGGCCTTTGGCTGTGCTGCGGTGAGGACGCGCTGTTTGTGTTCCTGCCGCGGAGCGAGCGCTTTTGTTGTTTACATCGTACTCGGCCGTTTCGCGCGTGCCGTACTCAGCATATAGATCACCATGGCGCACCAATACAGAAAATCGACGCTCAAATTTACGTTCCGCAACGAATTTGCACGGCCCAAAGCCCTCGAAGTCGAACGATTTCTACGGGAAGAAGTTAAAATTCCGGCGACCGACATTCTCGGCATTCACTTGTCCATTGTGAGTAGTATCGTATATGTCAAGATCATCAACGACGCAACATGTGAACGGATCCTTCGGGACACGAAACAGGGCCTCCGTTTCTGCCATGCTGATGGCAATGTGGGGACTGTACACGTCGATTATTCTGGCATGGGACTTCGCACGATCAGAATTTTCGAACTTCCTTTCGAATTACCGGCGGAGGACGACGTGACAGCGCTGCGCCCCTACGGCACGGTCCATGATCATATTGCGGAAAAATGGACGCAATTCCAGACATATCCTGTGCTGAATGGAGTCCGCCAGGTCCGAATAGAACTTAAAAGACATGTACCTTCATATCTGACTATCGGTGGCTGCCGTGCCATCGTCATCTACTATGGGCAACCAAAGACCTGCTCTGGTTGTGGGAAGGAGGGACACCTTCGATGAGAATGTCTCCAACGTCGAATCACGCAACTGCCGCCGGCTGACGCAGACCCGCCATCGCAGCCGACGCTGCTTCCCGTGACTTATGCAGCAGCCCTCACGACAGCTACCACTTCACCACGACAGCCGACATCCACTTTTGGGTCGCGGCTCCATCCTCCAATACAGGGCGATGACGACACACCCGTTCCACAAGCTACGGATTCAATTCCGATGCCGCCGCCCCCGTCGACGGATAACAACGTACATGACGATAGCATGGCCGTAGACTCGCTTATTGTGCCTACAGCTGCCTTTGTGCCGGAACGTCGGGAATCTTTGCCGTCGTCTGACACAGAAGGACACTCCAGGAAGCAACGCTCCCCGAAGCGACGGAAGCGGAGGCGTAGAGCAACTTCCGAACGGGATGCGACGCAGCCTCCAGAGGACGAAGACTCCACCTTCAATGACGACGCTACCACAGAGGCAGCCGCCATTTGCTGCAGTGTGGCACCACCGAACGGAACTGAGGACAAACCACATATACCTACAGTGGCAACATCGGATGCCGATATGCAGGACAGATGCTGCCCACCACCTTCTGGAGTGCAAGCACCCATGCCGAGTCCTGAGGACGCTAGGGAAGCAGATCTTGCATTGAGTTCCCCGACGTGGGCGGATGACCACGACGACGACGGAACCATGCAAGTTACGCCAACAGGGCCCACGCCATTGGCGCCGGCTCTCTAGAAAGGACGGCAGGTGCGGTTTGTGGGGATGCGGAGGTGTCAATAGAGTCAGAAGCGCCATAGGCAATTCCAGTCTTAATGGATAACTTAACACCTGCGGTTCGCCAACAAGCATATCGTATCGCCACGCTCAACCTCAACACGATACGAACGGCAGTGAAGATCCAGTTGCTGCGTGAGATGCTTCGTTCTTCGGATGTTGACATTGCCCTGTTGCAAGAAGTGTATGTAGCGGCCCTCCCCGTTTTCTACGGTTACGTGACACATATGTCACCGGCGGACCGGAATGGCAGCGGTACGGCAATACTAGTGCGCGACGGAATTGCCATCGAAGAAGTGACTTACCTTCCGTCAGGAAGGGGGCTGGCGATCACAGCACTGGGCACACGTATCATTAACATCTACGCTCCATCAGGAACTGACCAACGCCGAGAACGATCGCTGTTCTACTCGGAGGATATCGCCCCCCTCTTTATCAGCCGCTACGATCAATATATCTTCGGCGGCGACTTTAACTGTGTGCTCCACCCCAAAGACCAAGTCCCACACTTCTCGACTTGTCAAGAACTTCGGCTCCTGGTTCGTGATCTGCTTCTCACTGACACGTGGGAGACAGTGCACGGTGACCGTCCCGGGCCGACATACCTTACTAGTCACTCGGCCAGTCGCCCAGACCGCATTTATGTCTCACGAGCTCTAGCGCCGGGAGTATTGGACGCCGAACGTTGGCCGCTTGCCTTCTCCGATCATAGCGCTTTCATATGCACACTCACTCTACAACAGCAGCGAATATGGCGCAGCCGAGGACCCTGGAAGCTGAATGTGGCACATCTTCAAGACCCGGAATGCCGTCGAATTATCGCCAAAACATGGCTGGATTGCGAACGTCGTCTTCCCCGATATCCTTCGACTCTAGCATGGTGGGTGGACTGTGCAAAACCAGCGTTTCGGCGTGTGCTAACTCAATTTGGTAAAGATATCGCAGCTTGGCATCGTCACACATTGGACTTCTATTACACGATGCTTCGCGAACTCGACGGCCAACCACCATCTCCAAACCGACAAATGGAAAGCCGCCGAATTAAAGGCCAAATATTGTCTCTTACGAGGAAACGTTTGGAGGGGGTCGTCGTGCGATCGCGATGTCACGACCGAGCGGAAGGAGAAAACCCGTCTATGCATCACATCGTGCTCGACAGCCGCCGACGCCGACAGCAGCTGATCACGGACCTCGTATTGCCAGGTGGTAGGGTCGTACTGACTCAGGCCGCGGTTACAGAAGCCTTTGCAGATCACTATCGCCAGTTTTACGACGAGGTGAATACAGAGGAAGAGGAAGCGGACGATCACGACATACTGCAGCACGTGTCGCACACCCTCGACAATGCAGCAGCGGCGACGCTGTTAGGTGGAATTACACGGGACGACATCGAGGACGCGCTTAACAAGGAAGCACTCAACAAATCTCCCGGGCCAGACGGACTGCCGCTCTAGTTTTATCGGACTTTCCGCGATCTCATGATGCCCCGATGGATCAGCATGTATCAAGAACTGATGACCCCCGGTTCCCACGTGCCACCTACATTCGTGGAAGGTCTCCTTATACCGATACACAAGCCTTCCAGAGGTCGGACGGTCGAGGACTACAGGCCCATTACAATGCTCAACTCGGACTATAAAATCTTCGCCCGACTACTCGCCAGCCGCATAAAGCAGGTTCTGCCCCTACTCCTCTCAATGGAGCAAACGACACAGGGCGGAGTGACCAACATGCAAACGGCAACCAGCGAATGCAGGGATTTAATAGCCATCGCCACATGCTGTCGCCTTCGAGCTGCTCTGATCACCATTGATTTCGACCACGCCTTTGACAGAGTTCACCACAAGTTCCTTCTGTCCGTTATGGCCCGCATGGGCTTCCCGCCTGACTTTCTCGACATCTTTCAACGCCTTTTCCGTGGAGCTGCATCCCGTGTACTGGTGAATGGACGGATTGCGGGTCCCTTTCCGATCCGACGGTCAGTTCGCCAAGGATGCCCACTCTCCATGATCCTTTACGCGATCGCACTCGAACCACTTGTCGGAGGGTTGAAAAACAGGCTCTCGGGAATGTCATTGAGGGATCACACCTTTCACTGCAGGATATATGCTGATGACCTTCTATTACTTGTCCGATCTGGTGACGAGGTACGATCGGTGTTACAGTGGATCAATCGCTATGGATTGGCAGCGGGCAGCCTCATGAATGTGGCCAAGTCGGCAGCGATGCCGATTGGGAGAGGTCTACAGGAGGACGCTTTAGCCCCACTCCCACTAGTTAACAAGATCCGGTTCTTGGGCATAACATTTACACAGGATGTGCGCCGCACGGCTGCAATGAACTATGCACGATTACTACAGGCCATACGCACAGAAGTTCGCCGGAACTTACTTCGACGGATGGACCTCCTACAGCGTGTGGAATACCTCAACCTTCACGTGGCGACTAAGATGATCCACATGGCCCAGGTCCTACCGATGTCGACAGCGATGGCACACAGATTGCAAGCAGCGTTTGGATATTACCTTACCGCCGGACACCTATTCAAAGTCCGCTACGAAACACTCACCCTTCCTCCGCGTGATGGCGGACTGGGACTTATAAATGTACGAGTAAGAGCTACAGCGTTATACTTGTGCACAATGATGAAATTGTGGACCCACAAAGATGCTTCCCTTACGGGACGTCTGTTAGAGGAATTGCTGCCGGCGTCTCTTCTGCCACCTGTCACGGTTGCGCACATTACACCTTCACTCTCGCACCTCTCGGCATTTATTCTTGAATATAGTTACGTGCACCCAGACCTTCCCAACACTCGCACTCCCAAGGCGAGAGACGTTTACAGACTGCTGCTAAGGTCCATACCTCGGAATGTGATTGAGAGGAAGAGCCCTACGACCCTATGGCCGGCAGTGTGGAGAGCGGTCCAGAAGCCGTTCCTCCCCACGCGGGTACGAGCCGCGTGGTACCAGGTGGTGAACGGGAAGTTTGTAACACGACAACGGCTGCACGCTATTGGGATGACGGATTCCCCCCTTTGCCCACGTTGCCACCTCGTGGATACTGACGAACACCGTTTAACATGTGGATCGGCGTTAGAGGTATGGCTGCTAGTGCAGAAGATCCTCGCCTGCTACCTACGTATCGCGCCTCGCACAATTGAGCCACGGCTCCTCCTTTGTCCAGAGGATACTTATTTCCCACCTGCGAAGACTCACGCTCTCACATGGTTTAAAGGCATGTCCATATACTACCTCTTTCGCGATGATGAGAAGATGGTGCTTGATTACTGGCAATTTCTCCAGGACAGTCATAGCACGCTTGAGTGTACACCCCGATACCGACAGCTATTTGCGAACTATTTGCGCAGTGTCTTCGACAACCCCCCTCACAGTTGGGGAGTACCGGGCAGAGGATGACTGCCGACATGGGGCTCCACACGCCGCGAAATGTTGTAACAATTTGGAACATGGAATCTGTACGCCGAGGGGCCATGCACATGGAATGGCGTGCGGGATTTGGTTACATTTTTCTTTCGTTATTATCTATCATCACACTATTTGTTTCAAATTCTTTTTCATAGTTTAGAAGAAACTCTTGTTCTGTTGTTGCTACGGCTGTAATTTTCTAATTTGGTTTGTTGTAACTGAAAGACGCCTTAAAAAAAAAAGGCGTTGGGTTAGTAAGCGAAAGGTAAAGAATTCAAATCTTGTGTGATGCTACATATTTTCTTTAAAAAAAACAAAGGGTAGTGCCTTAAAAAAAAAGTCCGCAGCTCGTGGTCTCGCGGTAGCGTTCTCGCTTCCCGAGCACGGGGTCCCGGGTTCGATTCCCGTCGGGGTCAGGGATTTTTTCTGCCTCGTGATGACTGGGTGTTGTGTGTTGTCCTTAGGTTAGTTAGGTTTAAGTAGTTCTACGTTCTAGGGGACTGATGACCATAGCTGTTAAGTCCCATAGTTCTCAGAGCCATTTTTTTTGAACAGCACAGATGGAGTAGATCTTGGAACGAGGTGATATTCTGCCTGAGGGAGACATGTCGCACTACTTCCTCATGCTCCAACAACCATCCAACAGTTGTCAATGGAGGACGGCAACGCCCAACCACAGGAACTTATCAACCTTGTAGCCAGAGTGAGAAGAAGTTCCAGAGTCAACACTGGTGTCCGCTGCGATCAGTCTCGACTTCTGTAATGTACAGTGTACCATAAAATTTTAGCGTTTTTTGTCTGTGAAAGAAAGTGTCATTTCCAGTTGTCCCAATGCACGATATTTCCCTTACCGTAGCAGTTGCTTCTATGGTTGGTCCTACATTAATCGAACTATGCTATTTTGCAGCGGCACGCCATGCGAAATTTACTTTAGTCCTTATGCATCGCATCTCACTTTACTGTTATCCATCTACAGGACTGCCTATGCGAATTTCTCAATACAGTTTTCTGCAAAGTGTACAAAACAGATCATTCTTACAGAGTGTAATATCAAAATAATTAGCTATATAATGACATCAGCAAATACGGTCACGCTAAAGGGTGGTAAGAACAGGGCCACCTTATACAAAACGGAACATAGAGAAACGATCACACTCGTAGAGTGTAAATAACTAAATCTGTTTGGCTCTCGCTTTTAGGGGAAACATCCGCATGCCCAGCGAGTCACCAAACAAAACACATAAAAAAATTTCACTGTCCCCACAGACCTGCTAACATTATTGATCATCCAATACACTCATTGCGCAGCCTGTACTCTTCACAGTACACTATGTTGCATCACTCGACAGACCAAAATACTGTTGTCGACCACTGAAGGACCCTGTTGGTGGTCGTCTTGTAAATCGGAAATTTCCTTTTATCGGCACATACTGCAAGTGCCATCCTATTGGCCGCGAAAACAACCCCACCGAACCGCACCACCACTTTTTTTGTATACACACGTCGACCACACCCCGTGCTGAAAACTGTTGAGTTCCCATAGACATCTCCTTGGCTTACCAGCTTGGTGAAGACTTTCCATTCTTTGCTCTCCAACAAATGGCGGCACTCCAACAGATCCTCGGATAAACACAGTAGTAACATGGACGGTCCTCCGTACGGCACTCACGTCATCAGTAACCGCCCCTGCTGTACAACTCCTGCCGCCACCGGAATGATCTACTACGCATCGCCGCTCTCTGCCCAAAGCCGAAAATCACTGTCTGGCTCGCCTAGTGGTCAGTCCAAGGCTCCAACTTCTTAAGTGCTGTTGAGATCGAGACTCCTTCTTTCTGTCTCGCGCTGCCCCGTCAAGGCTTGGGGCAACGCAAACATCCAAGTGGAAGAGCGAGAGCACCGTAAACATGAGCGGTCATGCGGGACAGGAAGCAAGATTTGTCCCGAAATTCAGCAAACAACAGTAACCAATTAGAAACATCCTCGTAGATTAAAGAGTTCAAAAATGGCTCTGAGCACTTTGGGACTTAACATCGGAGGTCATCAGTCCCCTAGAACGTAGAACTACTTAAACCTAACCTAAGGACATCACACACATCCATGCCCGAGGCAGGATTCGAACCAGCAACCGTAGCGGTCGCGCGGTTGCAGACTGTAGCGCCTAGAGATTAAAGAGTAGACACTTTCATATTCGGGTACGAATTTCCGGTAGATAGAACTCTTCCTGTCGACAATAAACAGCTGCTGTCTCTGTCTTTGAATGCAGGAAGGGGTCAGGGATGGACACTGAAAATTTGGAATTGTGGATCGAGCTGTTTAGTAGAAGGTGTCTCACTTCATGAACCAGCGGTTTTCTCAATTATTCAGTTACCGTCGCACGTTTCAATCAAATACCTAGAAGTCACGAAGCCCACACCCACACCAGTAGTACAAGTTTACATATCAACTAGCTCTGCAGATGATGAAGAGGCTGAAGAAATATCTGATGAGATATAAGTTATTCAGATAGTTAAGTGAGATGAAAGTTAAATAGTGATGGAAGACTGGAATTCGATAGTAGGAGAAGGAAGAGAGGAAAAATGGTAGGCCACTGGGGGAAGGAGTCAAAGAGAATGCCGCCTGTAGAATTTTGACGATGAATAATTTAATCTTCGAGAACACTTCGTTTAAGAATCATAGAAGAAAGCTTTGTAGGTGGAAGAGACGTGGAAGCACAGTAACGTTTCACATCGATTACATAATCGTAAGGAACAGATGTCGGAAGAAGATTTTACGGGGTGACAATCATTGAACTATATGAAATAAAATCGTCATAACTTATGAACAGTTTGAGTTAGAATGTTCAGAGTGCATGGTTGGCGGCGGGGCATGATGGGAATTAGTATGCGCATGCGCGTGGTTTGATTTAGCGACGGACTGCACATTCATTTGGATGGGTTTGTCAGTAAGCCAAATTGCCGCTTTTGTGGGACTCAAAATCCGCATTTCGCGATCGAGCAGTGTCATCACCCTCAACGGGTGACCGTGTGGTGTGCAATGTCCAATCACGGAATGATCGATGCGATATTCCTTGATGGCACGGTGAATACCGAACGGTATGTGGAGGTTTTGCAATATGATTTCATGCCTGTTATCCAAAGTGACGATGATTTCGACAGTATGTGGTTCATGCAAAAACGGAGCTTGACTCCATCGAAGCAGGAGAGTGTTTGATGTCCCGGAGGAGCACTTTGGGGAACGCATTCTAGCTATGGGGTACCCAGACGATGAGGTACCCAGAGGCCACCGGCAAGGGCCTTGGTTAGCCACCATATTCTGCGGATGTAACTCCTTCTTGTGGGGCTATGTTAAAGACAAGGTGCATAGAAATAACCCCAAAACCATTGTTGAGCTGAAAACAGCCATTCAGGACGTCATCGACAACATCGATGTTTCGATACTTCAGTGGTCATGCCGAATTTCTCTATTCTTTTGCGCCACATCATCGCCAGTGATGGTAGGCATATCGGACATGTCATAACCTAAAGCAGAATACCTGTAGTGACGTTAACGTGTTGAATAAAGCATGTGCACGTCTTAGTTTTTAAATAATTTACGTTTTTTTCATATAGTTCAATAGTTGACACCCTGTAAGTTGTAAGACATTTGTAGGTTGATCACGATTTATTGGTTTTGAACTGTAGATTAAAACTAAAGAAATTGCAGAAAGTAATAAAATTAAGGAGATAGGACCCGGATAGGATGAAAGAACCTAGGGTTGTTGCGAGATTCATAGGGGGCATTGGGCAACGATTCAATAGAAGACACGAAAGAATTACAGCAGAAGACGAATAGGTAGGTCTGAGTGATGAAATAATGCAGACAGCAGAGAAATGCTTGGAGATACTGAATTTAACTGACTAAAGGAGAAAATATAAAAATGTAGCAAGTGAAGCAGGCGAAAGGGAATACAATGTCTAAAAGATGAAAATTATTGGAAGTGCTAAATGGCTAGAGGACTATTAAATAGGCTTTGAAGCATACATCAGTAGAAGAAAGGTAGATACTGCCTGCAGGAAAATTGAGAGGCCTTTGGAGAAGAGATGAGTATCAAAAACTCAGATGGAATACCAGTCCTAAGCAGGAAGGGAGATGAGGAAGGAGTATGCAGAGGGTCTATACAAGAGAGATGAACTTGCAGGCAACATTATAGAAATAGAAGAGGGCTTAGATAAAGAGAACATGGTAAACATGATACGACCAGAAGAATTTGACAGCGCACTGAAAGACTAAGACGAAACAAGGCCTGGAGAGTCGATCACGGTCCGTTAGAACGACTGATAACCTTGAGTGGGGAAGCTATGACAAAAGTATTGCATCTGGTGTGCAAAATGTATGACACAAGCGAAGAAGAATGTAAAAATTAGAAGTCCACAGAAAACACGTGCAAACTGGTTTGGACATTAATGAACTATCAGTTTAGTAAGTCGTAGTTGCGAAATACTAACACGAATTCCTTACAGAAGAACGGAAAACTGGTAGAAGCTGACATCGGAGAAGATCAGTTTGTATTAATCAGAGATATATGAACACACGAGGGAATACTGACCCCACGATAGGTTAAGGAAAGATGAATGTATGTTAATAGCTTTTACAGACTTAAAGAAAAGTTTTGACTATGTTGACTGGAATACTCACTTTGAAATTCTGAAGCTAGCATGGATAAAAAAACGGGGAGAGAAACGCTCTCTACAACTTGTACAGATACGAGGCGGCAGTTTCAATAGTTGAGGAGCATGAAACGGAAGCAGTGATTAAGAAGCGAGTGTAACAGTGATGTACTCTATCCCAAAAGTTTTTCAATCTGTACATCAAGCAACCACTTTAAAAAAAAAATGGAGAAAGACTTAAAGTTCAGGGAGAACAAATAAAAATTTTAACATTTCTCAATGGCGTAATAATTCGGCCAAAGACAGCAAACTACTTGGAAGAGCATCTGAACAGAATGGACAGTGTATTAAGAGGACAATAGAAGATGAACATCAGCAGATGCAAAAGAAGGGTGGTGGAATATAGTCGAATTAGATCAGGTTATGCTGAGAGAATTAGATTAGGTTTAAATGGCTCTGAGCGCTATGGGACTTAACTTCTGAGGTCATCAGTCCTCGAGAACTTAGCACTACTTAAACCTAACTAACCTAAGGACATCACAAACATCCATGCCCAAGGCAGGATTCGAACCTGCGACCGTAGCGGTCACGCGGTTCCAGACTGTATCGCCTAGAACCGCTCAGCCACCCCGGCCCGCAATTAGATTAGGAGATTAGACATTTGAAGTAGTAGCTTAGTCTTGCTACTTGAGGAATAATTATTTCCTCTTGGCTCTTGTACATAATGTACATTACCCGTCCCTCCCTATAGCTTCCAGTATCAAACGCAACGCCAGAATTGCCTCTCTGGTGCCTTTACCTTTCCAGAAGGCCAACTCATCGTCATCCAAGACATCCTCAATTATCTGTTCCATTCATCTGTATATTATTCTTGTCAGCAACTTGTATGCATGAGCTGTGACGCTAATTGTGCGATACTTTTCGCAGTCGTCAGTTCTTGCAGTCTTCGAAACTGTGTGGATGATATAGATCCGAAAGTCAGACAGTATGTCGCCAGACTCATGCATTCTACACACCAACGTGAATCGTCGTTTTGTCGCCACTTCTCCTAATGATTTTAGAAATTCTGATGGAATGTCGATCCCTTCAGCCTTATTTAATCTTGTCCTCCAAAGCTCTCCTAAATTCTGATTCTACTACCGTATCCCCAATCTCTTCATCATCGACTCCTGTTTCTATCACATCAGACAAATCGTCCCCCTCATAGAGGCCTTAAATTTAATCTTTCTACCTATCCGTTCTCCCCCCTGCATTTAACAATGAAATTCCGATTGTACTTTAATGTTAGCACCAATGCTTCTAATTTCACCCAAGGTTCTTTTACTTTCCTATATATTGAGTCTGTCTTTCCGACTACCATTTCTTTTTCGATTTCTTCACATTTTACATGCAGCCATTTCATCTTAGCTTCCCTGCATTTCCTATTTATTTCATTCCTCAGCGACTTGTATACCTGTATTCTTGAATTGCCCTGAAAATTTTTGTACTTCCTTCTTTCATCGCTCGGCTTAAGTTTTTCTTCTGTTACCCTGGTTTCTTTGCCGTTACCTTCTTTGTACCTATGTTTTTCTTTCCAGCTTCTGTGATTGGTATTTTTAGAAATGTCCATTCCTCTTCAGCTATACTGCTTACTGGAATATTTTTTATTGCTGTATCTACAGCCTTTGAGAACTTCAAGCGTACCTCGTCATTCCTTAGTATTTCCGTATTCCACTTCTTTAAGTATTGATTCTTGTTGACTAATCTCTTATATTTCAGCCTACTCTTCATCATTACTACATTGTAATCTGAGTCTGTACTTGGTCCTGGGCACGCCTTACTATCCAGCATCTGATTTCTAAAACTCTGTCAGACCATGACGTAATCTAAGTGAAATCTTAACGCATCACTCGGCCTTTTCCAAGTATACCTCCACCTATTGTGATTCTACAAAGAGTATTCGCTATTACTATCTGCAATGTATTACAGAACTCGATTAGTCTTTCCGCTCTCTCATTCCTTGTCCGAAGCCCATATTCTCCTTTAACCTTCCCTTCTGTTCCTCTTCCTGCCACTACATTACAGTCCCCCATGACTATTAAATTTTCATCTCCATTCGCGTATTGTATTACCTTTTCAATATCGTCATATAACCTCTATCTTCATCTTCGGCTTGCAATGTCGTCGTGTGTACCTGAACTGTCACTGCGGTGACGGTTTGCTGATAAGAATAACCCTATCTCTGAACTGTTCACAGTAACACACTCTCTGCCCTAACTTCCTATTCATAACAATTCCTGCTTTCATTATACGATTTTCTGTTGCTGTTGATATTACCCCATACTCATCAGACCAGAAATCCTTGTCTTCTTTCCACTTCACTTCACTGACCCCTACTATATCTAAATTGAGCCTCTGCATTTCCCTTTTCAGATTTTCTAGCTT
Organism: Schistocerca nitens; assembly: GCF_023898315.1. Lineage (NCBI taxonomy): Eukaryota > Metazoa > Arthropoda > Insecta > Orthoptera > Acrididae > Schistocerca > Schistocerca nitens. The sequence goes on from NC_064615.1 coordinate 422,122,045, forward strand.
CCCTACTACATTCGAGCTTCTGATTCCACGCCACAACTCGTAGAACGTTATCCTTTTGTTGATCATTCAATCTTTTTCTCATGGTCACCTCCCCCTTGGCAGTCCCATCCCAGAGACCCGAATGGGGGACTACTCCAGAATCTTTTGCCAATGAAGAGATCATCATGACACTTTTCAATTACAGACCATATGTCCTGAAAATAAATGTTATGTGTCTTTGATGCAGTGGTTTCCTTTGCTTCTGCATCCTCATGCCGTTGATCACTGCTGATTCTTCCACCTCTAGGGGCAGTTTCCCACTCCAAGGGCCAGAGGATGCCCTTCACATCTGTTCGCTCCTCCTCCCTCTATGATAATGCCGTTGGCAGAATAAGGGTGACTTCTTATGCCGGAAGACTTTGGTCGCCAATGCTTATCATTAATCAAAATCTAATTGGTGGCGGATTTCTAACCAGGGACCGAAAACATTTTGATTCATAAATTAAAGAAGAGATAAATACGGAATAACAAAGGAAAGGGTAACGTTCTACAAGTGGGTACGTTGAATGTCGGAAGGCTGAATGTGGGAGAGAAGCTAGAAAATCTAGAAAGGGAAATGCAAAGGCTCAATCTAGACATAGTGGGGGTCAGTGAAGTGAAATGGAAAGAAGACATGGATATCTGGCCAGACGAGTGTAGGGTAATATGAATAGAAGCAAAAAATAAATAAATAAATAAAATGAAAAATAAAAAAAACTGGAAATGAGCGTATGGCATCGTTGGCCGGGAGGCCCCAACTGGGGAAGATCAGCCGCCAATTGCAAGTCTTATTTTAGTCGACGCCACATTGGCCGACTTTCGCGCCAATGATGGCGATGAAATGATGATTAGTACAACACAACACCCACTCCGCGAGCTGAGAAAATCCCCAACCCGGCCGGGAATCGAACCCAGGCCCGCTTACATGGGAGGCGAAAACGTTACCACACAACTAAGCAGACGGACTGAATAACAGCAGAGAATGGTATAAAGGGAGTTGAATTCGTTTTGATAGGAAGAGAGGGCACAGAGTGAGTGAACCGTCAGTGATTGGGTAGCTCTCAATAGAATTGGCAGCAAACGAACACCAATAACACTAGTCCAGGTAAACATGGCGACGTCACAAGTGGAGGATGAAGAGACAGTGAAGGTATGTGAAGATATTGGCCTGGTAGTCCAGCATGTAGAGGGAGATGAAAAGGAGAATTGGGATCCGCTTGTAGGGGAGGGAGCAGAAGAAAGGGTTACGGGTGAATACGGGGTTGATAGTAAGATCGGTAGAGGTGGAAGACTAATTGTTCGAGAATCGCAAGAGGAGAAACTGTATTTGAAAAAGGCCGGGAAATACGGGATGATTCCAGTTAGATTACTTCGATGAAGCAGACATTCCTAAATCAGATATTGGATTGTGAGATGTACCGGTACCCAAGAGGAGAAATACATTCAGATCCCACTTTAGTGACCACGAAAGTCGTACCCAGAATTAGATATAGATTCAGATACCACTCTAGTTATGAAGAAGGACAGACTGAGGTTTAAGAGACAAGGAAGAATCAATGCGCAAAGAAGTGCGATACAGAAGTACTAAGAAGTGGAGAGATATCCTTGAATTTCTTTGAGGCAGTAGATACTGTGATAATGAATAGCTGGGTAAGCAATTTAGTTCAAGAGGACATTTCTAAAAAGGGCTATCACACGAGATGGACGGAGAAACATAGGTACAAGGGAGTTAAATGCGAGGAATGGACGAATAACAGTGAAAGAATTCAGTTGATCGACGGAAGAAGGTAGTACAAAAATGAGCACGAAAATTCAGGAGAACAGAAATACAGGTCACATTAGGTCGAAATAAATAGGAACTGTAGGGAAGCTAAGAGGAAATGGCAGCATGAGAAATGTGAAGAAATCGAAGAAGAAGGATTGAGTCAGCATATAGAAAAGTCAAAACACCAATCAGTGAAATTAAATGCAAGGGGGTAACATCAAAAGTGCAATGGCAATTCCACTGATGGATGCAGAGGAAAAAGCATGTAGATGGAAAGAGCACAAAAAAATGGCTCTGAGCACTATGGGACTTAACATCTCAGGTCATCAGTCCCCTAGAATTTAGAACTACTTAAACCTAACTAACCTAAGGACATCACACACATCCATGCCCGAGGCAGGATTCGAACCTGCGACCGTAGCGGTCGCGCGGTACCAGACTGAAGCGCCTAGAACCGCTCGGCCACCGCGGCCGGCGGAAAGAGCACAGTGAAGGCCTCTATGAGGGGAGGTAATTGCCTGGTGACGGGATAGAAAAAAAGAGACTGGAGACGACATGGAAGAAATAGCGGATCCAGTATTAGAATCAGAATTTAAAAGAAATTGGGGCGTCTTTACACCAAATAAGGCAGAAAGGGTGGACAACATTCCTCGGGAATTTTTAAAATTGAGGCAAAGGTGGCAACAATACGACTATACACGTAGACAGAAGAATGTATGAGACTGACAATACCCTATCAAACTTTCGGAAAAACATCACCCACACTACTCCAAAGACAGCAAGAGCCGACATCTGCGAGATTTATCCACTTCAGCACAACAGATCTAGCATCCAAGTTGCTGACAAGAAATACAGAAAGATGGAAAAGAAAGGTCTGTTAGATTCAGGTCAGTTTAAGGGGAAGCTAACAGAGACGCAGTTCTGGCGTTGCGGATGATAATGGAAGTAAGACTCAAGAAAAATCAAGACTTGTCGGTAGGGTTAGTCGACCTGGAAAAAGCGTTCGGGGGAAAAAAATGGTGCAGAATGTTCGATACCCTGAGAATGTAATTTGTAGGAAAAGACGAACAATATAAAATACGTGTAATAACCAAGAGGGAACAATACAGACCAAGAACGAATACCTTGGAGTAAGAAGGCTGAAAGACAGGGATGTAGTCTTCAGTCCAAGCTCTTCAATCTGTATCTCAAAGAACCAATGACGGAAATAAATGATAAAATCAGCGTGAAGCGACATAAATGATGATTCGCTGATGGAAGTAAAGAAGTTTGGTTGGTTGATTTGTGGGAGGGGACCATTCTGCAATGTCATCGGTCCCGACCGCTACGGTGGCAGGTTCGAATCCTGCCTCGGGCATGGATGTGTGTGATGTCCTTAGATTAGTTAGGTTTAAGTAGATCCAAGTTCTAGGGGACTGATGACCTCAGAAGTTAAGTCCCATAGTACTCAGAGCCATTTGAGCCAACAAAAGTAATGAGTTGTAGCAGAATGAGAACAGCGAGAAACTTAACATCACAATTGAGAATTACGAAGTACACAATGTTAAGAAATTCTGCCCCGCTCGCAGTAATCTAACTCCTCATGGACACAGCAAGGACGACATAAAAATCAGTGTAGCACTGAAGAAATGGGCATTCCTAGCCAGAAGTCTTAGGTCATAATTTAAGGAAGAAATTTCTGAGGATGTACGTTCGGAGCAAGGCATTCTATGACAGTGAGGCATGGACTTTCGGAAAACTCAAAACTATAAGCATTTGAGATGTGGTGCTACAGAAGACGGTTGAAAATTATATGGACTAATGAGGTAAGAAATGACTAGGTTCTCTGCAGATTCAGTGTGGAAAGGAATGTATGGAAAACACTGACAAGAAGAAGGAGCAACATGATAAGACATTTGTTCACAGAATAGATTCCATGGTAGCAGAGGGAGGTAGAGAAGATTCAAAACAGTAAAGGGAGACAGAGATTGGGATACATCCAGCAAATAATTGAGGACGTAGGTTGCAAGATGAAATGGTTCGTTCTAAGACCGATGACTCAAAGAAAAAAAAATGGTTCCCTGGTTTACCAGCAATCATATTAAGGGCTTATTTCAATAGTGGTACAAGTCCATTACCTCCATTCTTCTGCCTATAATGCTTCTGAAATTAATGATCCAAACAAACAGAAAGAAAGGTACATTTCTAGCAAGAAGCCTTATCCTTGAATATTTCTGGTATCTCAACCGCAGATTTTTCAGCGCTTATTTAAATTTAGGACTCTGTATCTCACAATGAACAAAAATTGACTTGTACCACTATTGAAATAAGCCCTAAATAAAATTTCGTTATTTTGTCTTTAACATCATTCTTACAATGTTTCAATGACTTGATACTAAATATCGATGATAAAGCACATGTGGTCGATATTTTTTAACTGCCGATTTAAGAGAACATCCGAAGAACTCTGATGCTTATGACAACGCCGTTCACATTGTGTACTATTCACAGCTACGCATTTTATATCTGCTGACGACGCATGACGTACTGTAATCGGTCGTACGTTAGCAAAAATACCTAGCGATCGAAACAGGAAAGAAATATATTACGGAACAACAGTTTCCTGTATGCCTCTGTAAGGTCCCTACAGTCCAAATTCATTGCTGTATGGCGTTTGTCGTCCAAAGTTGAACGCTGCGAACAATGGTCCTCTCTACACGCAGCCACAATAGATAGTCACGATAGGAAACCCGTCTTTTACAAAACACACGCATTTAATTGATATTCACGTAGAGATTTTTGGTGTCTTTTATCACGTGGGAAATCGATTCATAATTTCAATTAGCGCTGGAGGTAAGTAACTTTTCGTTGAAATTAGCGAAGGACGATTTACTACCACGAAACAAGTCCGCTGGTACTCGTTTGATATTCTTCATTTATATGCACATATTTTATGATATTTCGCATCTTCTTGAAAGCTGATCGAGATTTGTAACCTCCTCTCAAATTGCGCCATCTTTCTAGGCTTATCAGTTAATAAACCTTATCTAATTCTTCCTTGGTTAATTCCTCTTTGGTAATGCTTTTAACTGATCATTTACGGATTTGTAGAGCAGCTGTATTTTGGTCCATCAAAGGGGACGAGTGATGCTTTCTCTAAATATTTCCTCCCGGATCATACGAAGTCATATCATAGACTACGTGTTGAGCATTTTTGTGGTCGTTTCTGAGTTGAGTGCAACGTCGGGTTGCATCTCTTACCATTGCTTTCACCGTACATCGTAAGACACGCTAAGATAAATGTTACACTCATAATGGCGCGCAAATACCCTACTGCAATAGCTGACTGAGAATTTGAATGTTCTATGTTTGTGTAGCGACAATGGCAGCACAATGGGACAACGGCAGGTTCCTCTTGGGTGTTTTGCTGGAATGAACTGTGCAATCCTCTCTTTATCAAAAGCCGACTAATTTAAACAATTATCTCCCAAATTTTTCGTTACAGTCCTTCCGCAGGGCTGACTTTGGGTGCGGTATCATTTTGCAGCCTGTCGAATGCTCTGATGTGCTAAAATTCCTTAATAATGAAAAGATCAGCTTATTCTGAAACGGTGTTCATCGATCAAGTCGATCAGCAACAATCCCACTTACAAGCCTGTGAACTATTTCTATATACTCCTTAACTCGATCGAAAACACTCGAGTAGTACCCAAGAACAGATTGCACATGCGGTCTGTGTGATACCATATTTACAGGTTCCCTTCATTTTCCCAGGCTTCTCCTGATGAACTGTTCTGTGACATTCTGCTCCCTACAAATGACTGTAAGGGCTCGTTCCTTTTCGTGTCGTTTCCCTACGTGACGCTTGGATATTTAAGCGTCGTGATGCAGCTAAACAGCATACCATTGATACTGTCTTCTAACAGTAGACGAAACGTCCTGGCACCACACTGAAAATCCATACATTTCATCCTGAATCCCTCCTAAAATCACCAAACGACGACGTTTCTCCGTAAACAAAAGTATCATAAGCAAGCAGTCAGATTTCGGCATTCCCAATCCTTCACATCGTTTACCAAAACCGAGATTGCGTACTGTCGTTTCACACTCCCCTCCGTCAACCTTACGTTAACTTTTCATCTGAAGAACTTACTGTGTTGAACAATCTACTGAATTCTTTTGCTCTAACCAGCCCCGAGCGACTCAAATATTTTGCAACAGTCTGTAGGGAATCCGAGAGTGTACTACAATCCCAAGGGCTTCCCGGAAATCAAGGAATGTAGGAGCAGCCTGTTGGCTTCCACCCATGGCTCTCAGGATAAAGTGTGTTAAAAGTGCGATCCGTATTACAAGAACATTTGTGGATATACCTTTCTCTCTCTCTTTCTTTCCCTCTCTAGGAATCTCATTACATTCGAGGTAAGAATACTTTCAAGAAACGTGCAGCAAACAGCAAACCGACATCTGCAAGTCATTCACGTTGTTACATGTCCAGCCCACTTAATTTTCATTACAGTCTTAAATATCACTTTCACTCCCTCCTTTTCTCTGAGTCTTCCGTTAGTTTCTCGTTCTCTCCTAGTAATTTTCATGTATCTTTTAATTTGCTGTGAATCGCGCAGCTCTACAAAGGTTTTTACCATAAAAGTATCAGTACGACTTACATAATCAAAATCTGGTACTATTAACTCATTGCATATTCATTTGAAAATTCTATATATTTTTCCTAAAGCCTTTGTCTTCAACTTTCTTCGCCAGAAAGCCTCATCAACTTATTCTGTGATATCACTGTACTTGGTTCATTTAGATATGTTCATTAAATCTTTTTACTTTAAGTACCAGGTCTACGTTGCGAGATCCTCTATTAATCTCTTCCATTAATCGTTTCTATTTATGTACACTAGAGGAAAACGTAGGTGGTCTAAATAAGTTCCATTAAACGTACTCTGTTTCCTCATTTCAGGAGTTGAAAACTTCTGGGTCGTATATCATGGGTCCAGTGTATGGTTATATTCCTCCCAGTGCGTTTAAAAAATCTGTCCCTCTATCTCGTCAAAGATGTACAAAATTTATTTGAAATTCGTGGTCAGACAATCAATGTACTTTGAAATGCAAACACATGGTAAGAAAATGTGTGTTTTGTATACAATGGTCTTTCTCTTGCCAACATAATCTAGTCACCTTTTTTTTTGTAAATGTACTAAGTTATTTCCAGTTCATAGACTGAGTAGGTAATTAAAGGATTTAATGAAGCTGGAAGTAGATATTGTAGTCTAATACAGGCTGTATGGAATATTAATGCGTTAAAGATTACTATACGAAAAGTTTAATTTTTTGCTCTGAAGGTTCGCACGTAGTTTTGTAGGAATTCAATTATTCGAAGTCCAATGAAAGCCTTTTATATCACTGCTAATTCCGCGTAAAAGATCATATTTTATTTCCTGATATAAAGCGAAAGCCCGAAATTGCTTCTTGTCTCTCTGTGCTTTGTCTTGCTAATAACATGAAAAACAGCCTCTCTTAGCTGAGACTTCTTGGAAGAAGTAAACCTGAAATATAATCAGAAGCAAAGAATTGTCTTAGAGAATACAAAGTTAGCTCAAAGAATTCCTTAATTAAATTTAATTAATTTTCGAAAGGACGAATAATAGTTAATAACCTCTTGGGAGGTGGTACACAAATGTCCGATATTGAAATCCATCAGATTTTGCAGAAACTGTTGTTTCCGTCAAAAGATAAGATAAGGGTTTAGCGTCCCTTTCACGAGGACGCTACAGCAGAAGAACCAGGAATAATTGTCCCTGGTCTCGGTGCAAGAAACCTGAACTAACGTCATCAAACTTCAAGGTGAAGTGGATCCCATCTTGGCGAGTGGCGTCCGTAGTGTCGTTTACTTCAATAGTTTATTTCAGAGTATTTCAGTGCCCAAGATCGTTAAAGCCATGGTACGCACACATTCATTTGTATCGTTAGGAATATATGGTTTCGCAGCAATATATACTGATAACATTTTATAGAGCTTACAGCTGTATCGAGAGGTTAATTGTCCACGAGCTTTTGGCGGAGTGCTTCAAGACCACTGTGATGTCTTGATGTGCGAATGCAGCTGCCGTCCTTATATAGCCGCAGTGCCTTGTGGTACGTCACTGGTGTTCACTACAGTGCAATATGTTACGGCAATATATAATAATAATAAGGGAAATGTCGTTGCAATGGCGCTTAAGTGCCGATGTTGCACCCACCTCGATGTTTATTCATTTATTTCATTTATTCATTTATTTCATTTATTTTAGACGTATAGTTCCTTAGGACCAAACTGAGGAGCAAATCTCCAAGGTCATGTAACGTGTCAGCACATTAAATTACAACATAAAAGTAATGACAGGTAAAATAAAATGTTTATGAACCCAAAAATGGCAAGCCATACATTTATGTAAACGCAATGACCCAGATAACAAAGGAACCAGCCTAATTTTTCAAGGAACTCCTCGATACAATAGAAGGAGTGACCCATGAGGAAACTGCTCAGTTTAATTTTTAAAGCGCGTGGATTACTACTAAGATAGCCGCGCGGTATTAGCCGAGCGGTCCCAGTCGCTGCAGTTATGGACTGTGCGGCTGATCCCGGCGGAGGTTCGAGTCTTCCCTCGGGCATGGGTGTGTGTGTTTGTCCTTAGGATAGTTTGGATTAAGTAGTGTGTAAGCTTAGGGACTGATGACCTTAGCAGTTAAGCCACATAAGATTTCACACACATCTGAACATTTGAACTGCTATGATATTTCAGTTGTAGTAGCTTATTGAAAATGGACACAGCAGTATACTGCACACCTTTCGGCACAAGAGTCAAGGAAGTGCGATCCAAATCTGATATTGTTAACAAGAAGAATTTATATATTCAGAGGCCACTGTCACAATACCCAGACTAATGAACAAGGGTCGACAAGAGGTTCGCGAAACTGCACCATGTGTTGCCCGAACCGTCCGCTTCTGAGACAAAAATATTCTTTGACAATGGGAAGAGTTACCCCAAAATACAATACCACTCGTCGTAAGCGAATGAAAATACACAAAGTATACTACGTTATTGTCATAATGGCATCGCAGTTCGTGTAAGCTTTGTGAACTGTTCGATATCATCTAAGCCTTGTGTCACATCAAAATATACTTATAGTTTCTAAACAGATTCACTTCCTAAATGACTTCCCAAAGGGTTATTTACGTAATATGCGCAATTACAAAGCGTAATTGGTCGTTTCAGTGTAGCTGCCTCTTACATCACATCCGACAGCTTCAGGTTCCAGCCGCATACCCGTGAACAATGGCACGTCCTCTTCCTTGCTGCCCGTAATGGGCGACAATGACGTCACATTATCACCTTTAAAATTGTTAATTTTTTTGTATTAAAATACCTTCTGTCGTTAGCTGCATGTGACACATTTACAGAATGAAATCTGCCCGAATTTTACCTGTCTTCTTACTATTAAAATTCTTAACTTTATCGTGTCCTACTTTTCCTCTGTCTTTTAACGGAAGTTTGAACTCTTCTACCCAGTCGAAAAGAAGAGGCGTCCACTGCTGCAAATTCCGCATTAATTTTTGTTAGGACATAGTTCCTATCCATTCATCTGTCTTCAAAACTCTCCCGACGCCGTGTCTTGCCGCGTTCTGGAGACTTCACGCGTCAACCATCGCCCTACTTTACTTTGCGACTCGTGAAACTGGATCCACAAGCATTAAATTTGCATGTTTCCTACTTCGCTACTTGGATCACGTTCCCGTTTTCACCACAGTTATTCTAATAAAATTCTTTACACAACTAGATATGCTTATACATGCTCATTTCTTTTTTTCATTCTTGTAATTTACTCGGTTGTGGACGAGAAGTACGATGAGCATGTATAGTGAAAGACGTACCACTGCCACATCTCAAGTAACACCGATCCAATGCAGAAACCTTGGCCCTTTTAGAGATCCAAGTGTGTTATGCGTTGTTGACAGCAGTCCCGTCCTTGTCATTCAAAGGGAATGTACAGAACGGAAGTGAAATATAGGCCTTTTACATTCAGTTTTATGTTTAGTTGAATGTGGTTGTCAACAATGAATAAAGTCAGAAATCTTATTATTTATGTGGATATACACTGAAGAGCCAAACGCTTTTGTGTCATTTGCGAGTTACTAACCAGGAGAGAATTTTATTCTATCATCTGTGTGCTTTAATAGTTTAGTTCCTTGAGCTTCTGCGTGTAAATGTAACATCTAATAGCAACAGTTCTCACGTTTTCGTTTGCGTCAGAAGGTAAACCGATTTTGTGACGTATTAAAAGTTCCTAATCAGGAGCAAATTACTTAGTTTCATTGAGTTCATCGGTAGTTAGATTTTTGAATATCTGCATAATACTAGTCACAGTTGGTGCGTTTTCATCAGGGTCTACAGTAGAGTTGAGCAGCACGTGCCGATAGTCCGTTTATCTTAATACTTTGGTTTTCCACGGACAGGGACTGTGATTGTTGTGTGCGGATGCGAGCCGAGTTCGTGACACTTCGCTCTCAGCTTCAGGTTGTGATGGCTTTGGTTACACTGCTTGAGGCTGCAGTGGATGGGTGCCACTGACGTGGGCAGGCCATGGGGATCCAATGGACGTCCAGCACGTCAGAGTACTCCAATGGGTTTTCACCGGTGGCAAACCCAGTTACTGCGCGCACTGAGGCCGACCCCTCACCTATGGTCGAGTTGGAGGTCGCCCCGGGGCGAAGCAGGCGGCGAAAGACTTCCCAAGCGGCTGCACGTAAGGCCTCCCCGGTTTGTCTGACAAACAGGTTCCTGGTGCTGTCTGTGGCTGACACTGTCGCTGAACCGGATGCTGTTGCCTGTCCTGTTTCAGAGGAAACCACTCAGCCTGCAAGATCTGGGCATCGCAGTGTGTGGGATTATTGGTAGTTGGGAGCTCCCACGTTAGGCGCGTTATGGGGCCCCTTGGGGACATGACTGACAAGGAGAGTAAGAAAACCCATGTGCACTCCGTTTGCGTACCGGGTGGTGTCATTCCAGATCTGGAAAGGGTCCTCGCAGATGCCATGAAGAGCACAGGGTGCAGCCAACTGCACGTGGTTGCTCAGGACGGTACCAATGATGTGTGTCACTTTGGATCAGAAGAGATTCTCTCTGGTTTCGAACGGCTGATAGAAGTAGTAAATGCTGCCAGTATTGTTTGCAAGATGAAAACAGAGCTGACCATTTGCAGCATAGTCGACAGGACCTATTGCGGACCTCTGGTACAGAGCCGAGTGGAGGTTCCGAATCAGAGGCTCAGACGGTTCTGCGACCGTGTAGGCTGCTCGTTACTCGACTTGCGCCAAAGGGTGGCTGGGTTTCGGGTTCCACTGAATATATTAGGTATCCACTATACGCAGGAGGCGGCTACACGGATATCAGGGGCTGTGTGGCGTGGACTGGGCGGTTTTTTAGGTTAGAGGGTTTCGGGAAAACACAAGAAAGGCTTCAGTCACAATGGATGCAGGCTGAACACAGGAAGAACGTAGATACAGGAACCATTAGTACAACAGTTCTAAATTGTCGTAGATATGTTGGGAAAGTACCAGAGTTCCAAGCGCTACTAGAAAGCACTGATGCTCAAATCGTTATAGGCACTGAGAGCTGGATAAAGCTGGATACATGCTCAGCCGAAATTTTTGCAAAGATGCTAACCGTGTTCCGAAAAGGTAGGCTAAACACGGTTGGCGGTGGCGTGTTTGTTGCTGTCAGAAGTAGTTTACCTTGTCGCGAAATTGAAGTAGACACTTCCTGTGAGTTAGTATGGGCTGAGGTCATTGTTGGCAACCGGAATAAAATAAAAATAGGATCCTTTTACCTACCTCCCAGTTCAGGTGATACAGTTGCTGAAAGGTTCAAAGAAAACTTGAGTTTGATTTCAAACACGTACCCGACTCATACTGTAATAGTTGGTGGTGACTTTAATTTACCTTCGATATGTTGACGGAAATACATGTCTAATTCCGGAGGTACGCATGAAATATCATCCGAAATTGCGCTGAACGCACTCTGAAAATTATTTCGAGCAATTAGTTCATGAACCCACGCGAATAGTAAACGGTTGTGAAAACACACTTGACTCTTTAGCAACAAATAATCCTGAGTTAATAACGAACATCAAAACCGATTCAGGGATTACTGAACACAGTGTTGTCGTAGCGGGATTGAATATTGTAATCCCCAAATCCTCGAAAAATAAGCGAAAAATATACCTATTCAAAAAAGCAGATCAAAATTCACTTGACGCCTTCCTCAGAGACAATCTCCCCTCATTCCAAATTTATAAGTGTAAACCAGATCTGGCTTAAATTCAGAGAAATAGTATCGGCAGCAGTTGAGATATTTTTACCGAATAAACCAACAAACGACGGAGCTGATCCACCTTGGTACACAAAACGGGTTGGAGCACTGTTGCAGAAACAACGATACAGACATGCCAAATTTAAACAGACGCAAAATCCCCAAGATTAACGATCCCCCCCCCCCCCCCCTTTACAGAAGCTCGACATTTAGCGCGGAGTTCAATGCGAGACGCCTATAACAGTTTTCACAACGAAACTTTCTCAATACCTGGCAGAAAATCGAAAGAGATTCTGGTCGTATGTGAAGTATGTTTGCGGCAAGAAACAATCAATGCCTTCTCTGCGCGATAACAATGGAGATACTATCGAAGACAGTGCTGCCAAAGCAGAGTTATTAAACACAGCCTTCCGAAATAACTTCACAAAAGAAGACGAAGTAAATATTCCAGAAGTCGAATCGAGAACAGCTGCCAACATGAGTAACGTAGAAGTAAGTATCCTCAGAGTAGTGAAGCAACTCAAATCACTTAATAAAAGCAAGTCTCCTGGTCCAGACTGTACACCAATTAGCTTTCTTTCCGAGTATGCTGATGCATTAGCTCCATACTTAACAATCATATACAACCGTTAGCTCGACGAAAGATCCGTACTCAAAGACTGGAATGTTGCACACGGCACACAAATATTCAAGAAAGGTAGTAGGAGTAATCCACTAAATTACAGGCTCATATCGTTAACGTCGATATGCAGCAGGATTTTAGAACATACACTCCTGGAAATGGAAAAAAGAACACATTGACACCGGTGTGTCGGACCCACCATACTTGCTCCGGACACTCCGAGAGGGCTGTACAAGCAATGATCACACGCACGGCACAGCGGACACACCAGGAACCGCGGTGTTGGCCTTCGAATGGCGCTAGCTGCGCAGCATTTGTGCACCGCCGCCGTCAGTGTCAGCCAGTTTGCCGTGGCATACGGAGCTCCATCGCAGTCTTTAACACTGGTAGCATGCCGCGACAGCGTGGACGTGAACCGTATGTGCAGTTGACGAACTTTGAGCGAGGGCGTATAGTGGGCATGCGGGAGGCCGGGTGGACGTACCGACGAATTGCTCAACACGTGGGGCGTGAGGTCTCTACAGTACATCGATGTTGTCGCCAGTGGTCGGCGGAAGGTGCACGTGCCCGTCGACCTGGGACCGGACCGCAGCGACGCACGGATGCACGCCAAGACCGTAGGATCCTACGCAGTGCCGTAGGGGACCGCACCGCCACTTCCCAGCAAATTAGGGACACTGTTGCTCCTGGGGTATCGGCGAGGACCATTCGCAACCGTCTCCATGAAGCTGGGCTACGGTCCCGCACACCGTTAGGCCGTCTTTCGCTCACGCCCCAACATCGTGCAGCCCGCCTCCAGTGGTGTCGCGACAGGCGTGAATGGAGGGACGAATGGAGACGTGTCGTCTTCAGCGATGAGAGTCGCTTCTGCCTTGGTGCCAATGATGGTCGTATGCGTGTTTGGCGCCGTGCAGGTGAGCACCACAATCAGGACTGCATACGACCGAGGCACACAGGGCCAACACCCGGCATCATGGTGTGGGGAGCGATCTCCTACACCGGCCGTACACCACTGGTGATCGTCGAGGGGACACTGAATAGTGCACGGTACATCCAAACCGTCATCGAACCTATCGTTCTACCATTCCTAGACCGGCAAGGGAACTTGCTGTTCCAACAGGACAATGCACGTCCGCATGTATCCCGTGCCACCCAACGTGCTCTAGAAGGTGTAAGTCAACTACCCTGGCCAGCAAGATCTCCGGATCTGTTCCCCATTGAGCATGTTTGGGACTGGATGAAGCGTCGTCTCACGCGGTCTGCACGTCCAGCACGAACGCTGGTCCAACTGAGGCGCCAGGTGGAAATGGCATGGCAAGCCGTTCCACAGGACTACATCCAGCATCTCTACGATCGTCTCCATGGGAGAATAGCAGCCTGCATTGCTGCGAAAGGTGGATATACACTGTACTAGTGCCGACATTGTGCATGCTCTGTTGCCTGTGTCTATGTGCCTGTGGTTCTGTCAGTGTGATCATGTGATGTATCTGACCCCAGGAATGTGTCAATAAAGTTTCCCCTTCCTGGGATAATGAATTCACGGTGTTCTTATTTCAATTTCCAGGAGTGTATATTGTGTTCGAACATTATGAATTACCGCGAAGGAAACGGTCTATTGACACACAGTAAATATGGGTTTAGGAAACATCGTTAGTGTGAAACACAACTAGCTCTTTATTCACATGAAGTGCTGAGTGCTATTGACGCGGTATTTCAGATCGATTCCGTATTCCTGGAATTCCGGAAGGCTTTTGATACTGTACCACACAAGCGGATCGTAGTGAAATTGCGTGCTTATGGAATATCGTCTCAGTTATGTGACTCGATTTGCGATTTACTGTTAGGGAGGTCACAGTTCGTAGTAATTGACGGAAAGTCATCGAGTAGAACAGAATTGATTTCAGGAGTTCCCCAAGGTAGTGCTATGGACCCTTTGCTGTTCCTTATCTATATTAACTATTTGGGAGACAATCTGAGCAGCCGTCGTCAGTTGTTTGCAGATGACGCTGCCGTTTATCGACTAATAAACTCATCAGAAGATCAAAACAAACTGCAAAAGATTTAGAAAAAATATCTGAATGGTGCGAAAAGTGGCAGTTGATCCCAAATAACAAAAAGTGTGAGGTCATCCACATGTGTGCTAAAAGGAACTCGTTAAACTTCGGTCACACGATAAATCAGTCTAATCCTAAAGCCGTATATTCAACTAAATACCTAGGTATTACAATAACGAACAGCTTAAATTAAAAAAAAAAAAAGAAACATAGAAAATGTTGTGGGGAAGGCTAACCAAAGGCTTCGTTTTATTGTCAGGACACTTAGAAAATGTAACAGACCTACTAAGGAGACTGCCTACACTACTCTTGTCCGTCCTCTTTTAGAATACTGCTGCGCGGTGTCGGAACCTTACCAGATAGGACTGACGGAGTACATCGAAAAAGTTCAAAGACAGGCAGCGCATATTGTATTATCGCGAAATGTGGGAGAGAGTGTCACAGAAATGATACAGGATTTGGGATGGAAATCATTAAAAAGAAAGGCGTTTTTCGTTGCGACGGAATCTTCTCACGAAATTCCAACCACCACCTTTCTCCTCCGAATGCGAAAATATTTTGTTGACTCCGACCTACATAGGGAGGGACGTTCACCACGATAAAATAAGGGAAATCTGAGCTCGTACGGAAAGATATAGGTGTTTGTTCTTTCCGCGCTCTATACGTGATTGGAATAATAGAGAAATGTGAAGGTGGTTCGATGAACCCTCTGCCAGGCACTTAAATGTGATTTGTAGAGTATCCATGTAGATTTAGATGTAGATAAGGTTGTCTGCATACCCAATTAAGGCTACATGAGTGGGCCTTCGCCTCCGAAAGCCTATATTGATGATGATTCGTTGAATGGTTCGCACGCGGACCCTTGTTGACGACCCAGCATTGAAATCTGCAGCAGTTTGCGGAATGGTTGCATTTCTATCATGATGAACGATTCTCTTCAGTCATCGTTGGTTCCTTCTTGCTTGATCTTTTTTGGGTCGCAGCGATGTTGGAGATTTGATGTTTTAGCGGATTCCTGATATTCACGGTACACTCCTGAAATGGTCGTGAGGGAAAATCCCCATTTCATCGCTACCTCGGGGATGCTGTTTCCAATCGCTCGTGCGGCGACTATAACACGACGTTCAAACTCACTAAAATCTTGATACTCTGCCACTGTAGCTGCAGTAACCGATCCAGCGAGTGCGCCAGACACATGTTTTATATAAACGTTGCCGACCGCAGCGCCATATTCCGCCAGTTTGCATATGCCTGTATTTGAATACGCATGTCTATACCAGTTTCTTTGGCGCTTCAGTGCATTTTTTTAAATGACCAAAGCAACTGAAGTCCAGAATCAAATCTCTGTCGACAAATCTTACTTTTGAAACTGTTGTAACCTAGTGCGAAGATACCATATAAAAAGTTTAACACTTCGTAGACATTTTGCTGCTGACATGCGAATTATTTCGATGGTTTAATTGTACTTCAGGCGCACGTGCAAGCTATTATATAATTAGAAGTTTCTGTAACCTAAGAGCTGGAAGTTTCGGGCTTGCATCCCGTAGTCGCTATCTTCACTGCAGTCTAATTGATTGCAGGGGTGTGTTTGTTTCGTCCATGCATTAGCATCGCGAAGACTGACGTATCATGCTATCCAGCGGACAGCGCCGTCATTAGTGGAATTGCGAGACTCACCTGTCCTCAGGACGGCCGCTCGTTGTGTCCATTGGAGTACCCCCCATAGCGCTGTAGACAACGGCGCTGAGGTTGATGCCGTATTCGTTGACTTCAGGAAGGCATTTGACACCGTTTGGTGAAAAACCTTCTAGCTTACTGAGTATCGGACCAGATTTGCGATTGAGATCACGACTTCCTGACAGGTAGAACTCAACACATCGCTCTAAACGGAACCAAATCTACAGACGTAAAGGTGATTTCAGGAGCTCACCAAACAAGTGTGAAATGACCGCTATTTCTTACAGTGTATCTAAATGGTCCGGTAGAAGGCTTCGGAAACTCCATAAGACTGTTCGCAGATGATGCGGTTGTCTATAAGAAAGTAGCAAGCCAGAAGACATTACGGATTTAAAATGACCGACAGATGATGGTGCAGTCTCTGTGAGTTCACGTTGAACGTAAATAAATGTAACATATTGCACATACATAGGAAAATAAATCATTACTGTACAACTACAAATTGCTGGAAACACTATAAGCCGTAAATTATTTTAGAGTAACGATCCAGAGCGACCTTAAGTGGAACGACCACATAAAACAAATAGAGGGAAAAGCAGATGCCAGAAGTTCATAGTAAGAATCTTAAGGAAATGTAACTCACCAACAAAGGATTTGGCTTCCAAGAAACTTGCTCGATTGGTTCTTGATTACCGTTCTTCGTCTGGGACTCTTACCTGGTAGGATTGATAGAAGAAATAGATAAAACCCAAAGATTTCGTGACGGCATCGTTTAGTCGGCGCAAGAGCTTTACAGAGATCTCAATAAAACTCCAATTTCAGACGCCTTAGGCATTATGCATTGCGGGGAGGTTAACTTTTTAAAAATTCGGGAAATTAGACTTAATATAGAACCTTACCAATAATAATTTTTCCCAAGTGCCAGTCGCGAATGGAATAGTAATTGGGTTGGGGGAGGGGGTAGGGGAGGGGAAATCAATGAGTGGTACCGGAAGTTACCTCCAACACAAACCTTCAGATGGCTTGCGGAGAACTGGTGTAGATGATGTCTTCTTCGTTTAGGATCAAATAGGGGGCGATGATGGTTCAAATGGTTCAAATGGCTCTGAGCACTATGGGACTTAACATCTATGGTCATCAGTCCCCTAGAACTTAGAACTACTTAAACCTAACTAACCTAAGGACAGCACACAACACCCAGTCATCACGAGGCAGAGAAAATCCCTGACACCGCCGGGAATCGAACCCGGGAACCCTGGCGTGGGAAGCGAGAACGCTACCGCACGACCACGAGCTGCGGACAGGGGGCGATGATGTGCCACGCATTCTCCTAATAACATGTCCTGCTTCTTGACTTCAGGAAGGACGTCGATACAGTTTCGCACTGCCGCCGAGTGAAACAAATACGAACAAACGGAATATCAGACCAACTGTGAGAATGAATTTAAGAGTTTCTAACAAACAAAACACGTTATGTCATTTTCAAAGGAGATAAGTCCTCAGACGCAAAAGTAGGTCCACTCCTAACACCGTTTATGGATGTGTCAAAGTCAGATGTGATGGTGGTCCTGTGTCATCCACTTTTCTCATCATCCCCCTCAGGGAGAAAAGCAGAGGTCGTACAACCCTTGCGTCAAGTTCTATTCTTTCGGCCGAATTTTCTTCTGGAGTAGTTGGGCGGCTTTCTGCAATCTCTGTGTACTCTGTAATGGTGTTAGTCAATCGAGGGGGTGCGACGGGTGTGCATTCTAACGCTCCCTGTCTGCCAAGGGGTCTTACGTACGTCCTGACGGTCGACCGTGTCACCCCTGCGTAACCGAGGGGGAGGGCCGTTAGCGTAGGAGCTGGCGCTGTGTCACCTAATGGGACTCGTGTAACCCGACTTTGAGCACTCGTCGAGCATACATGGCCAGCTGGCCGCATCCAGAACAAGTACGAAGCTGTCCAGCGTACATATACATCCACCTGTGACTGAACAGGATGGCACGTGTTTCGTTCATCCAGTTTTGTTGTCGGACGCCGCTGAGGACCGGGTACGACCTCAAGATGTTTCATTTTTCTGCCATGTGGCTAATTACAGTCCCATACGATCGGAATTTGTGCAGGAACGATGGAAGGAGCAATCCTAGTCCTGCATGGTCAACGGTAACCGCCCAGGTGTGGCCGTAGGAGTGTTTGAAATTGAGAGTGTTCGCACTTCTGCTCACAACAACGTGATACAACTCGTCATCGACCATCTTTACGCCGCCGACGTTACTTGGTATGGATAGGTGGAGATCGGCGATGTACCGTGGTGGTATTTGATCTTCGTCACGGATGAATCGCTCGATTCGAAGGCTCGTGATATTGTGTGGTCCCACTGGAAGTTGATCTTGATAGCAGCTTTTCTGTAGGAAATGTCGGCGGACGCGGGTCCTAGTTGCGGCGTGGAAGTAAACAAACTAAGCTCCCTCGCGAGTCTGCGGACGGGACGCAGACCAGACGTCCTCGCCGCTCCTGCCGAAAGCAGGCTGTGGTCGAGTCCGTACCGGGTCAGACTGATAGGCAAAATACATCGTATCCGAAGATGAGCAGCACGTCTCTTTACGGGTTCGTTTGGTAAGGACGACAGTGTCACGGAAATGAGCACGACAGCCTCATGGAAGTGAGCAACCAGCCGCAGTGGCAGACACTGCAAGACAGGTAAAAAATCGGAAATATGTGGTAAGGTCTTATGGGACCAAACTGCTGAGGTCAGCGGTTCCTTACACGAACTTACGCTAAGGACAACACGCACACCCATGCCCGAGGGAGGACTCGAAACTCTGACGGGGGGAGCTGCGCGAACTGTGACGAGACGCCCAAGACCGCTCGGCTACCACGTGTGGCACAAGGCAGGCGTTCTGGATCACGGTATGGTTCACTGCTGAAGCTTACGTTCCTAGAAAGGTGAACCTGTAAATTGCTTCATCCAGCGTATATCTTGTGAAAAGAGCGTGAAGATAAAATCAGAGGTGTCTGAGCCCATACGGAGGCTTCCCTCTCCGCCACACAACGCAGAACCCAGCACGGTTTTAGGAAACAGCGGTCATGTGAGACACAGTTGGCCCTCTTTGTGCATGATATACAACAGGCTCCATTTTCCGGCCCCCAGGTTGGTGCCATATTTCTCGACTTTCGAAAGGCGTTCGACTCAGTTCCGCACTGTCAGTTGCTCTACAAAGTCTGGGATTACTGTCCATCCGATGACATATGCGGTTGGATAGAAAGTTTTCTAACAGAGAGAGAGCAGTATGCCGCTCTGAATGGGGTGACCTCAACAGAAACAAGCGCAACTTCAGGTGTGCCCCAGGACAGCGTAATAGGTCCGCTGCTTTTCACGATTTACATAAACGATATAGTTAATGATATTGACAGCTGCATTAGACCATTTGCCAATGATGCTGTAGTCTACAGGGAAGTAGTATCACACGAAAGTTGTGAACATATCAATGAGGATTTGCAGAAAATAAATGTGTGGTGTAATGACTGGCAATTATCTCTCAATATTAGTAAGTGTAACCTACTGCGTATAACAAGGCGAAAATCCCCATTAATGTACGAGTAGAAAATAAATGGCCAGTCTTTGGAACCGGTAACATCCTTTAAGTTTCGGGGTGTAACTATTCAAAATGATCTCAAGTGGAATGATCAGATTACACAAGTAATGGGCAAGGCGAACTGTAGATTGCGGTTTATTGGTAGGATACTGAAGCGATGCAGTCCACCAACAGAGGAAATTGCATACAATACGTTAGTTCGTCGAGTCTTAGAGTATCGTTCGTCTATATGGGACCCTTACGAGTTGGGTCTGATTCAAGAGATTGAGAGGGTCCAAAGACGAGCGGCAAGATTCGTGACTGCTACATTTAGCCATCGCGAGAGCGTTACAATCCTCACAGATAGTTTTACGTGGGAGACACTTGCAGATAGACGACGCGCTAAATGGAAGGGGCTGCTCACTAAATTCCGAGGATGCAGAGCATATGCAGGGTGTTACAAAAAGGTACGGCCAAACTTTCAGGAAACATTCCTCACACGCAAATAAAGGAAAGATATTATGTGGACATGTGTCCGGATACGCTTAATTTCCATGTTAGAGCTCATTTCAGTTTAGTCTGTATGTACTGTACTTCCTCGATTCACCGCCAGTTGGCCCAATTGAAGGAAGG
Source organism: Schistocerca nitens (assembly GCF_023898315.1). Lineage (NCBI taxonomy): Eukaryota > Metazoa > Arthropoda > Insecta > Orthoptera > Acrididae > Schistocerca > Schistocerca nitens. Next base: position 422,142,702 of record NC_064615.1, read on the forward strand.
TAATTGTTGACTTCGGTGCTTGTGTTGACATGCGACTCATTGCTCTACAGTACTAGCATCAAGCACATCAGTACGTAGCATCAACAGGTTAGTGTTCATCACAAATGTGGTTTTGCAGTCAGTGCAATGTTTACAAATGCAAAGTTGGCAGATGCCCATTTGATGTATGGATTGGCACGGGGCAATAGCCGTGGCGCGGTACGTTTGTATCGAGATAGATTTCCAGAACGAAGGTGTCCCGACACGAAGACGTTCGAAGCAATTGATCGGCGTCTTTGGGAGCACGGAACATTCCAGCCTATGACTCGCGACTGGGGAAGACCTAGAACGATGAGGACACCTGCAATGGACGAGACAATTCTTCGTGCAGTTGACGATAACCCTAATGTCAGCGTCAGAGAAGTTGCTGCTGTACAAGGTAACGTTGACCACGTCACTGTATGGAGAGTGCTACGGGAGAACCAGTTGTTTCCGTACCATTTACAGCGTGTGCAGGCACTATCAGCAGCTGATTGGCCTCCACGGGTACACTTCTGCGAATTGTTCATCCAACAATGTGTCAATCCTCATTTCAGTGCAGATGTTCTCTTTACGGATGAGGCTTCATTCCAATGTCATCAAATTGTAAATTTTCACAATCAACATGTGTAGGTTCACGAGAATCAGCACGCAAATGTGTAATCATGTCATAAACACAGATTTTCTGTGAACGTTAGGGCAGGCATTGTTGGTGATGTCTTGATTGGTCCCCATGTTCTTCCACCTACGCTCAATGGAACACGTTGTCATGATTTCATACCTGTGCTGCTAGAACATCTGCCTTTACAAGTACGACACAACATGTGGTTCATGCACGATGGAGCTCCTGCACATTTCAGTCGAAGTGTTCGTACGCTTCTCAACAACAGATTCGGTGACCGATGGATTGGTAGAGGCGGACCAATTCCATGGCCTCCACGCTCTCCTGACCTCAACGCTCTTGACTTTCATTTATGGGGGCATTTGAAAGCTCTTGTCTACGCAACCCCGGTACCAAGTGTAGAGACTCTTTGTGCTCGTATTGTGGACGGCTGTGATACAATACGCCATTCTCCAGGGCTGCATCAGCGCATCAGGGATTCCATGCGACGGAGGGTGGATGCATGTATCCTCGCTAACGGAGGATATTTTGAACATTTCCTGTAACATAGTGTTTGAAGTCACGCTGGTACGTTCTGTTGCTGTGTATTTCCATTACATGATTAATGTGATTTGAAGAGAAGTAACAAAGTGAGCTCTAACATGGAAAATAAGCGTTTCCGGACACATGTCCACAAAACATATTTTCTTTCTTTGTGTGTGAGGAATGTTTCCTGAAAGTTTGGCAGTACCTTTTTGTAACACCCTGTGCATCACCATTCAAAGGTAAGGGATACTAGAACTCGTACTAGGTTTTCGACAGTCGTTTCCTCCTCGCGCGATCCGCGAGTGGAACCGCGGGGGGGGGGGGGGGGGGGGGTAATATGACTTTGGTGCGAATTGTGCCCTCCGCCGTACGCCGCTTGGTGGCTATCGGAGTATATATGTAGACGTAGAAAGTGGCTTGCTGAGTATAGATGCAGATGTGGCATCTTACTGACACTTTTTCATATTTTGTATTTCCACTGATTCTTTAGTAACAGAGTGACAAAAAGATATTTCTGTGCGAAAATGTTTCCTATTTCCTTTTAGCATGCTCCACTGAGTGTGCTGTGGACACGCCATGTTCAGCCATAGCAGACTTGGTCGGTTGTGAGCGCAAGGTTTATGTTCAGTGCTACGCTCATCCACGGGTCCACGCTGACGTATCACACTGGCCACTTATTTTATCAGTTCAATATTTCCGGTAGACTCAAAACCACTTTAAGAGATATATGGAGGACTGTCTTATACTTAATATTGCCAAAGAATACGAGGAAAACTAGAGGTTTTTGCTGGAATGGTCTTTTCGTGTTCTAGGTTTTTGGCTTTGACGTTATCCTGTTGGGTGGAATATCCAATTTCTCTGAAGGTGGGCGAACTCTTTAAGGAAACTGTATAAATCAGAGATTGTGGGAGCACTTTGTGTAAGTGTTTTAAGATTACTCTCAGTTTCAGAGGGATAATGACCGTTCGACTATCTTTAATACAAGCAGGTACGAGTGGGTTTACTGTACGCAAGAGACCAATCTGTATAACCAAACCATCCGAGAAAAGCAGACAACGAACTTTCTGAATTTCCGTACTTAGTTAAATGCTTTTATGAATGGAGTTAAGGGTGATATAAAAGATCCATTAATTAAAATTCTCCGTAAAAGTAGCGTCCACATACATTCAAGATGCATTTGGTCTAATAGCGCTCTATACTCAAAGTCTTCCGTTAAAAACTCGCGGTCACAGAAAAAAGATTGCTATTCATGGTGATCCCGTCAGCCTCCTTTAAAAATTCAGTGTTGAGTATGCTATAGATTTAAAAAAGAGCGTGCCGAAACAAAGCAGTGATGTCCGCCTACAATTTATTACCAATCATTATCAAAGTCACTGTGTGAGGCCGCTGTGTGAAAAGTCAATCTTAGTGGTGTAGCGAAGTGCACGACGACCGACCGCAGGTCCAAATATTTTTCGAAAATTGACGTAGACGAAAAATTTTCAAAATAGGTGGCACGTATTTTTTTTTTCTTTTAGTAGCAATCTGACTATATTTATGTATATTTTCTAGATTCTATATAGATTACGGCTTTCACTTATTTATCGATTACAATGATCTCAGACAGTTAACGTATTTTGCTGTGTACTGTGTAGGATGACATGTTATTTCACACCATTTATGAGTGCAGTACTCTGAGACCATTCGCATTATTTTGCCGTGTACCGCACAGAATGACGCGCGCGCGCGCACGCACACACACACACACACACACACACACACACACAGAATAACACACCCACACGCACACACAGACACACAAAGACACACACACACACACACACACACAATTCATCCAGCACAGTTTACAGAAAAATTATGTCCATGGTCTAAGAACATTGCACTCAATAATAATGTGAAATAATATGTCATCCTGCACAGGAAACAGAGAAATACAAATAGGTTAATGGGCTAAAATCGTTGTACACGACAATGACTTGAAAGCCGAAATCTAGATTGTACACAGTAAATATACAGAAATGTACAGTCAAATGGTGGTTTCTTACTTCAAAAGATACTGTATGACTGTGGCTCATCTCCATCCGAAACTTTTTATGTGCTGCTCGGTTGCGACCGAAAGGTTGTAATGTATTCCTCGTAGTAAATAAACTTCATTCTACATCTACATCTACATCTACATACATACTCCGCAATCCACCATACGGTGAGTGGCGGAGGGTACCTCGTACCACAACTAGCATCTTCTCTCCCTGTTCCACTCCCAAACAGAACGAGGGAAAAATGACTGCCTATATGCCTCTGTACGAGCCCTAATCTCTCTTATCTTTGTGGTCTTTCCGCAAAATATAAGTTGGCGTCAGTAAAATTGTGCTGCAGTCAGCCTCAAATGCTGGTTCTCTAAATTTCCATCTACATCTACATCTACATTTATACTCCGCAAGCCACCCAACGGTGTGTGGCGGAGGGCACTTTACGTGCCACTGTCAGTACCTCCCTTTCCTGTTCCAGTCGCGTATGGTTCGCGGGAAGAACGACTGTCTGAAAGCCTCCGTGCGCGCTCGAATCTCTCTAATTTTACATTCGTGATCTCCTTGGGAGTATAAGTTGGGGGAAGCAATATATTCGATACCTCATCCAGAAACCTGGCGAGCAAGCTACACCGCGATGCAGAGCGCCTCTCTTGCAGAGTCTGCCACTTGAGTTTATTAAACATCTCCGTAACGTTGATAGGTACTGAATAGGATTGGGGAGAAGAGGAGTTTGTGGCACAACTTGACCAGAAGAAGGGATCGGTTGGTAGGACATGTTCTGAGGCATCAAGGGATCACCAATTTAGTATTGGAGGGCACCGTGGAGGGTAAAAATCGTAGGGGGAGACCAAGAGACGAATACACTAAGCAGATTCAGAAGGATGTAGGTTGCAGTAGGTACTGGGAGATGAAGAAGCTTGCACAGGATAGAGTAGCATCGAGAGCTGCATCAAACCAGTCTCAGGACTGAAGACCACAACAACAACAACAACAACGCTATCACAGTTACCAAATAACCCTGTAGCGATTCACGAAGGGAGCGTCTCCTTTCCTCTAGAGACACCCACCCGAGTTCCCGAAGCATTTTCGTAACACTCGTGTGATGACCAAACCTACCAGTAACAAATCTAGCACCCCGCCACTGAATTTCTTCTATGTCCTCCCTCAATCCGACCTGATAGGGATCCCAAACGCTCGAGCAGTACTCAAGAATAGGTCGTATTAGAGTTTTATAAGCGATCTCCTTTACAGATAAACCACATCTTCCCAAAATTCTACCATGAACGGAAGGCGACTATCCGCCTTCCCCACAACTGCCATTACATGTTTGTCCCACTTCATACCGCTCTGCAGTGTTACGCTCAAATATTTAATCGATGTGACTGTGTCAAGCGCTACACTACTAATGGAGTATTCAAACATTACAGGATTCTTTTTCCTATTCATCTTCATTAATTTACATTTATTTATATTTAGAGTTAGCTGCCAATCTTTACACCAATCACAAACCCTGTCCAAGTCATCTTGTATCCTCCTACAGTCACTCAACGACGACACCTTCCCGTACACCACAGCATCATCAGCAAACAGCCGCACATTGCTATCCATCCTATCCAAAAGATCATTTATGTCGATAGAAAACAACAGCGGACCTACCACACTTTCCTGGGGCACTCCATATGATACCCTCACCTCCGGTGTTGCCTAGTGGTAAACTATACTCTTAGCAGTACAGCTTAAGGGGGAAACGTGAATACTGAATTGTATAATACTTATTCGTAAGAGGGAGAATGTGATTTACTGCTGGCTTTCTTGCGAATTCGTACCTGTGAGCAAGGGAACAGTTACAAACATTTCCTTAGACTGATGATGTGTTTCCATTAATAGCGTGTGGGATGAAATCAGCACGCTTCGTGGATGTGTATTTGTAAACGCTTCTATTTTCTACAAGTCGTGATACCCGCAAGGGAGGGCGTCAAGGACGCAGCTCGACAAGGAACAACTGTTCGGTAGAGGGAACGGGAGGGCGCTGCCGGAGTTTGCGGCTAGCGAGTGACGCGCGGCCGGCGTTGCCACGCGCCGGCGACAGGCAGCCTCGCCACGCACAATGCGCCTACGCACGCAACTCCAGCCGGCAGCTCGCGAACCTCCCCTAATGAGCCAACTAGCCGTACCCGTAGCCGCGGCGCGGGCAAACTGCTTACTCGTTCAAGTTGGCCAGAAGTATCGCCGGGGCCGGGCGCCCCCACTTCGCGGTTCGAGACGCCGTGAGAACTCGCTGCCGAGTCAGCAGCTGGTAGGCGGTGCTAACAAGGAAGTGGACAATCAGCCGTCAGGGGTACTCGCGCCGTCTCGCCGCTCAATTAAGGCCGCGCAGCCGGGCCGCGCCGCAGCTCCGCGGCGGTGCAGCGTCGCAGCGGGCGGCACTACTGCGCTCTCGACGAGGGGGAATAGTGGAGGCGGCTGCCTGCATCTGAAGGGCGCGGGCAACCGCAAGTTCTCTGCCGTGGAGTTTCGGTCCACAGTAATCATCGCAGAATAAATAATACCGCGGAACTGATTCTGTCTCGGTTTGGCGGCTAAATTCAAAACCGTGTGCAGGGACAGTACATTTGTTTACTCATTTATTTATTGCTTATTTAGCGTGACATTTGGGGAGCAAAACAACTGATGATGGTCGAAGTGGGTAGGATATAAAATGTAGACTGGCAATGGCAAGGAAAGCGTTTCTGAAGAAGAGAAATTTGTTAACATCGAGTATAGATTTTAGTGTCAGGAAGTCGTTGCTGAAAGTATTTGTACGGGGTGTAGCCATGTGTTGAAGTGAAACATGGATGACAAATAGTTTAGACAAAAAGAGACTAGAAGCTTTTGAAATGTGGTGCTACAGAAGAATGCTGAAGATTAGATGGGTAGATCACATAACTAATGAGTAGGTATTGAATAGGATTGGGGAGAAGAGAAGTTTGTGGCACAACTTGACTAGAAGAAGCGATCGGTTGGTAGGACATATTCTGAGGCATCAAGGAATCACCAATTTAGCACTGGATGGCAGCCTAGAGGGTAAAAATCGTAGAGGGTGACCAAGAGATGAATACACTAAACAGATTCAGAAGGATGTAGGTTGCAGTGTACTGGGAGATGAAGAACCTTGCACAGGACAGCGTAACATGGAGAGCTGCATCAAACCAGTCTCTGGACTGAAGACCAGAACAACAACATTTAGCCTGACAAGACTGGTGCCTTAGCGCCCTCTCTTACTTGTGATCAAGAGCAACACGTAATAAAAATGCATTGCAGTGACAAAATTCGTGGGATACAGATATACACAGACGCACATGGCGGCAATACCTCATACACAAGATATAAAAGGGCGATGTATTCGTGAAGCTGTCGCTATTATTCAGGTGATTCATGTGACAAGGTTTACTAATTGATCATGGCCGAACTACGGGAATTAACAGACTTTGGACGCGGAATTGTAGTTCGAGCTAGTTGCATGTGATATTCCATTTCGGAAATCGTTAGGGAGTTCAATATTCTGAGATCCACAGTGTTAAGAGTGTGCCGAGAACACCAAATTTCAGGCATTACCTCTCACCACGGACAACGCAGTGGCCGACGGTATTCACTTAACGACCGAGAGCAGCACCGCTTGCGTAGAGTTCTTTTGCGTAGAGTTGTCAGTGCTAACATACAAGCAACATTGCGTATATTAAGAACATAAATCAACACGTGACGTACAACGAAACTATCTGTTAGTACAGTGATGCGAGAATTGGCGTTAATGGGCTATGGCAGCAGACGACTACCATTAGTCCCTTTGCTAACAGCACAACATCGCCTGTGGCTCCTCTCCGGAGCCCGTGACCATATCGGTTGGATGCTAGAAGACTGTAAATCCGTAGCCGGTCGTTGTGGCCGAGCGGTTCTAAGCACTTCAATCTGGAACCGCGCGACCGCTACGACTGCAGGTTCGAATCCTACCTCGGGCATGGATGTGTGTGATGTCCTTAGGTTAGTTAGGTTTAAGTAGTTCTAAGTTCTAGTGAACTGATGACCTCAGATGTTACCGAGCGAGTTGGCGCAGTGGGTAGACACTGGACTCGCATTCGGGAGGACGACGGTTCAATCCCGCGTCCGGCCATCATGATTTAGGTTTTCCGTGATTTCCCTAAATCGCTCCAGGCAAATGCCGGGATGGTTCCTTTCAAAGGGCACGGCCGACTTCCTTCCCCGTCCTTCCCTAATCCGATGAGACCGATGACCTCGCTGTCTGGTCTCCTTCCCCAAACCAACCAACCAACCTCAGATGTTAAATCGCATAGAGCTCAGAGCCATTTGAACCATTTTGTAAAACCGTGGCCTGGTCAAATACGTCTCGAGTTCAGCTGGTAAGAGCTAATGGTATTGCTCAAGTGTGACAAAGACCCCACGAAGTCATGTGCCCAAGCTGGTGGTAGCTCCATAATGGTGTGAGCTGTGTTTACACGAAATAGACTGGGTTCTCCGGTCGAACTGAACCTATCATTGACTGCATATGGTTAATTTCTGCTACCTGGAGACCATCTGCAGCCGTTAATAGCTTTCATGTTCCCAAACGATTGTGTAATTTTTATGAATGATAGTGCGCCATGTAACCGGGTCACAATTGTTCGCATTTGATCTGAAACATTCTGGACAATTCAAGTGAATGTTTTGGCCACCCAGATCGCCCGACGTGAACCCCATCGCACATTTATGGAACATAATCGAGATGTCAGTTAATGCGCATCACCCTGCACCGACAACGGTTTCGGACCTACGGACGGTAATATTTCTGCAAGGTATTTCCAACGACTTGTTGAGTCCACGCCACGTCGAGTTCAACACTACAGCATTGAAAAGGAGGTCCGACATGGTATTAGGAGGTATGGCATCACCTTTTTCATCTTATTGTATTACAAAACCTTCCCAACAACAATAATGATAATAGTAATGACTCTCGTAATAGTAATAATCATAACTGACACTAATAATAACAATAAAAATAGTAAATGACATTTATAATGACATAGATGAACTTTGCAGATCTGAAGACATGTGTATTATTATCAGAAGCGGAATGGATAAAGGAAGAGGAAATTACTAAAGTGACAGTTAACAGCAGTTGTTAAGAAAGAAGAGAATGTATGTCGAGAATTCTGCCGAATAGGGGTAGGGAAAAGTACCGTGTTGCTGGAGGGGGGGGGGCGGAGGGGCGGGGGCGGGGGAATGCCGCCTGACGAAAATGAGTTGCACATATTATAGGGCAGTTATTTATTGTGACAGATCGTCCACCATTAGCTGTCTTTTGAAATTTTGATACATTTTAATTTCTCATATATTTCTGGGAGATTGTTCCGAAGTCGGGTTCCTGATACAGAAAGTCATTTAGAAAGCATGACGGTGTTATGTGATGGTACGGAGAGAAGTTGTGCGTATTCAGAACCAGTACATCTGCTATGCTGTTCAGACAGTAGAGTAAGAGATGAAGATCAATAAGAGAGAGTGCAATGTTTGAGAAGACGACAGAACGAACACAGAGTATGATAGTCTGTACGCTTGTGGGCACATAGCCATGATAATTGTTCCTAGGCTGGTGTGATGTAGTTGAAAAAGCATACGCCAAAAATGTATCTTACTCAAGCATTCTTGGCCCATTCCAGACAGCATGAGTTCTTGTCCTGAAGTCCTTGGAGAAATACATCACCGTAGTCAGCTATGAACAGTATTAGTGTCCCTCAGAGTTGTCATTCTTCATTGCATTTCTCACTGTGTTAGCAGGCAGTTATGAGTCAGAACTTCAGTTCGTGGCTACGGACAGCGTTTCATAGTATGTCTTTTCCTCGAGAAAGAAACACTTACTTGAAAGTAGGGTATGAATATGGAGGTTTGTTTTTAATTGGGTTTGACAGCCGCCACCCGCGGCTTCATTCGTCAACCCTCTGCTAATCTTCCTCTATTTCGCCGGTATGCTGATCTTTAATCCTCCCTATATACAACTGGAGCCTCACGGACCTTTCAGCTGTCTTGCTAGATCCAATCTGCAGAAAATCTGGAATTAGGGATTGGTGGTTTAAAATCTGGGCTTAGCGATTGGTGGATTAAAAACTTTGAGGAGGAAGATCTAATAGATGGAACATAAAAGAAGAGAAACAAAACTAAATCACATACATTTTCGATCATTAGGTGACTATTTCTTTACATATATTATGAACAACGTTGGTACAGGAGCACAACCGTAGTCAAATATAATGTTCGTTCGTTAGAAGTACCAATTTCTTGCACGCATCACCGGATATCAACAAATCATTAACTGCAGCAACTAGATAAATCACGGAAAGTCAGTGCACGAGAGGATAAGTTGAAAAACTGGTCAGAAAGCAGCAGTATGCTGGTAATAATATAACGCCACGAGGCCGAGTGTTTTCGAAATGTTGTGCGCTGATTCTCTATTCATTTCATCGGCAGGTCCGGTCCGGACGTTTCGTATTATAAATTTCGTGGTTACCACCATCGCAGCATTCAGTAAATCATTTTTGAACTTTCCTAAAGTTCCAAAACAGTTTTGAAACTCGAGCAGTTTTCAAATGAATACGCATTATACTTCAGATTGTTAGTAGTTCTCTAATATCGTTATATTTGTCTTCCCGCTTAGGGCTTACCTGGGACGGGTCATGAGGGCCCTAAAAATGGGGCATTTCGCTAAATTCGAGACATCCGGCAGCACTTACTTCCGAGGATAAAGTTACGCGATGTTTATTTCTTTTACAATTACGCGTAAATTACACATTTTTGTATCACTGAAGAAAAAATAGCAAGGAATCACAATTTTCTAAGGAATTATTTATTTTACCGTCACTAATTTCAGGTCGAGGACCTCAGACGAATGGCGGCGACGATTTCGCGAACACATTTCACAAATTCGTCCTATAAAATAACGGGATGTTCTTGATTTTATTGATTACATAACCTTTTGCATTGCACAATAGGTATGTACGTTTCATATAATTGAGGAACAGTTTTTTATGTTTTAGAGCATAGAGGTCTGCTTCATTCAAGTGAGGGTTGCTGAACCGTAAGTTACATTATGCACAAGATGACGGACACGTTTACATCTGACGTTACGTCAGGTAGTGGTATGGACGGCTGTATCAAAGAACAAGCTGGAACAGTAACTGAACACTTCAACAACAATGACGTCTATTATTGTGAAGATTATTGATCTTGGCACAGACCATGATGAAAGCTATACATGCCGGCAGGGTTGGCCGAGCGGTTCTAGGCGCTACAGTCTGGAATCGCGCGACCACTACGGTCGGAGGTTCGAATCCTGCCTCGGGCATGGATGTGTGTGATTCCATTAGGTTAGTTAGGTTTTAGTAGTTCTGAGTTCTAGGGAACTGATGACCTCAGAAGTTAAGTCCCATAGTGCTCAGAGCCATTTGAACCATTTGAAAGCTA